>NC_052111.1:7720403-7746925 GCF_012273895.1 Zerene cesonia | reverse complement strand
GGCTGTCACCTACTTGTCCATAAAGAAAATCGATCAGTGAAACAGATGTATATCATCTGCCCCACTAGGGGACTCGGGAATTCACTTTTTTAATTCATGTAAGAACATAAAAAAGACACTTTATGATTGCAGTGGGTCACACAGCAAATTACTGCATAGTCGTAGCACAATTATATACCAAAGGGCAATGTCAGGGCATACATTCCTTCATTGTTCAATTGAGAGATGAAGAAACACACGAACCCTTGCCGGGAATAAAAATCGGAGACATTGGAGCAAAACTAGGATTAAACGCGGTCAATAATGGATTCCTAGGTCTAGATAACGTCAGGATACCTAGGAATCAAATGCTCATGAAGCACGTACAAGTTTTAGAAGATGGCACGTACGTGAAGTCAAAGAACAGTAAATTGAATTATGGCGCTATGGTGTTCGTTAGAGTGGTTATAGTATTCGATATGGTTAACTATTTATCAAAGGCTGCTACTATTGCTGTTAGATACTCAGCCGTGAGACGGCAATGTCAGTTAAAAGAAGGGTAAGTTTATGTTTATTTTGTGCCTAAAAGAGACATTACCTCGTACTAAATATCATTAATCTCACCCGGATATGACTGAGCAGGAATTATGTGTCGATAAAGGCTAAATTTACGACGAGAATTATATGTTTTATGAAAGTGTGTCGGATTGAAATTACTAAAATATTGTTACGCGAGTCATGTAGGTATAACTTAATGTGTATTTTATTAACTATTTAGACACAGTTTTATGGAAAATTTGTGGAATAATTAAGTCATTTAAGTAACGTAGTTATGATATAGATATTGCTAGTTAAATTTATCACATTTGAAATTGTTTGCAAGTAAATATAATTACGCGAACTATCTCTTAAATTTCAACTGAGAAAGTCTATGTCAATTTGTGTAAAGCTGTCAGATTTTTTAAGATCGAGAAGTTTATCAATTTGACTGTATTTTTTGGCTATGTTACTTTAGCACTTTTGACTGGGTTATCGTTAAATGTGGTTGCATTTAAATTTGGTACCACGTTTTGAGGACAGTTTAGTTTGTTAAAAATAGTTGTTTATGTCAATATTTTTCCTTATTTCTTTTCAGCATCTGATTTAAATATTTATTAACAATATTGCAGGCAGCCCGAATGCCAGATCATGGATTATGTTACACAACAACACAAGTTGTTCATTTCTATAGCAGCGTGTCACGCTCTCAGAATCACGGGCAACAAACTATGGGAAACCTTCTATGCGGTCACTGAAGAACTTGGTGGCGGGAATTTGGATAGATTGCCTGAAGTAATTTTGTTTATTTTTCTTGTGTTTGGTTGTATATCCAATACCTAAATTGTTATTTAAGATACGTTGGTTAATAACAAATAACTTCTGTGGTCATGTGGTGTGGTTTAATTGATATGTTTTAAGGGTTATGTTTTTACAATTTTTTTCATTCCTTTGCGGGTAACTGAGCTCGAGGTTCGCCTGATGGTAAGCGATCACCACCGCCCATGAAAATACGCAGTGGTAGTGCCTCTGCGGAAGCGTTGTCCGCTTTAAAGGGGTATGAGAAAGGAAAAGGATTGATGACTGGAAAGAAGGAATGGACTTGGACGGGTGAAGAAAAGTAAACAGGCCGTCGACTCCCCCACTCACCCTACGTAACTCTAATCACTCACCACCATTCCATGCCGTTCTTCTGTGGTACTTCCCCAGTGGGAGCTAGCCCAATTCGTGCCGAAGCATGCTCGACTCTCACATACAAAGATCATTTAAATTAATGTAACGGTTTTTACAAAGCAACATATGTATAACCTTCCAGTTGCACGCGCTCGCGTGTTGCCTCAAGGCAGTGAGCACGGCGGACACGGCCGCGTACGTGGAGCGCTGCCGGCTCGCGTGCGGCGGCCACGGCTACATGCACTCTTCCAACCTGCCGCTCACCTACGGGCTGGTGACTGCGGCCTGCACGTACGAGGGGGAGAACACCGTGCTGCTGCTGCAGACCGCCAGGTCAGTGGGTGGCTGAGTGGCCGTGAAGAAGACCCCACGTTCAGTGACCATGCTGCTGTTGCATACATAACTGTCAGTGGGTAAGTGTGTGGGTAGCTGAGTGGGCGTGCTCCTGATGCAAACCACCAGATATGTGAGATGGAGTGTATTTAAGGAATGTATCTGAAGATTGGATTACAGGACAAGTGATGACGTACAATATAGTAATTATTGAAATAATCGTAATGGTTGAGATGTTTGACAAATGTTTTATAGTGATTTATGGTGTAGCTGTAGGGTGCCTCTGAGGAACATAAAACTGAAAGAATGGAAGATATTCGATTGCTGAGGGGTCCGGTTTCGCTACGACGAAAAGGCTAAGATCCGAACCTCGTTTCATGATTGAATTTGTAATAGTAATATATATGTATATTTTTGTTATAGGTTCTTAGTGAAAACTTGGCAAGGCGTAGATAATGTGAAACTAACGCCTACGGTGGAGTATTTGAAGACAACAAGAGCGAGAGGGTTTTACGACAAATGGGAGAACTCAGTGGAGTGCATTATCAAGGGTTTTCAAATTGTAGCTATGCGGTAAGTCTATTAAAAGAAAGTAGGTAGACTAGTTGGAGTCCGCGGCATCTCCTGCATCATGCCCGGTTGCAATAAGGTTATGTCTTTCTGTCACACTTTCATGTAGTACCATAATGTTAGTAGCTTTATTACGGCTGCATTACGGCTAAAAAGCTTTTAACCCCATGACTTTGTGATTTAAAAGCAAAGTATACAGGTCTAACTTGTGGGTTTTACCGCGATTTTCAAAACCGCTAATTTCAAAATGCTCGCGGGCTAAAACCGCGAAATCGCGCTGTAATTCCTTTTTAAAGTACTGGCTTTTATGGTTAATTAACTGAATATCGTCAATATTGGTATTGACGCTATGTAGTGTGTGCAGTCTGGGCTGTAGTAGACACCGTAGTACAACCTTACCCTAAACCATAAACTGTTCTTTTAGAATATCATCTTAAGACTTTTAAGTATATCCTATTTACAATGAATTTTTTGCAGGAAAATATCATCTAGCGTAGAGAACATGCAAAAACGAATTGCCGCCGGTATGTCGTTAGAAGATGCGTGGAATATGACATCTATACAGTTGGTAGCGGCTGCAGAGGTATGGATGTCTGAATGTGGATGTAATTTTGTATTGGTAGAATAATTCTTACAATTTGTTTTTGATCATTATAAAACTGTGTTTTTCAATAAATAAAACCATTAAAGTATACTATAGGAAAAATTATTTTGCCTAGATACATTATGTAGAAGGAAAACCATTAATATTTCACAGGCCCATTGTCGAGTTATAATCCTGTCCACTTTTTACGAAGAAATAAACAGAGTGACATCGACTTTTTCACACGAGTTGAGGCTAGTCATGCTGCAGTTGGTGGAACTGTATGCTGTTTATTGGGCTCTGGAGAAAATTGGAGATCTCCTACAGGTGTGTATAGCACCGTCTGTAAAATATGCGATAATTAGAGGGAGGGATAAAAATTACAGATGGTCCCATCCCAAATATATTATGTTCGTCTTGTTTTGTAGTATGACTACAAAAAATCGAATCTCAAGTTAAAAAAAAAATCTAAAAAAAATAAATAAATCTAAGGTAGCAAGACTGGGAAGGGTAAGAAACAGTAGCATTTGCATGCTACTATTTCAGATTTTCTGTGTGTGGTACCTTCCACGCTGCGAGCTGGACCGATTCGTGCCGAAGCGTGCTCGACTCCCACACACTCCATAGACAACTAAATAAATATAGGAATATAAAACTATAATAAATCAATTGAAATAAGTCTCTTAAATATAATATTTTGTTCCAGAGCGTATCCATAGATGATAAGGATATTAAAAAGCTAGGAGAGTGGTATGAGGAGATCCTGTTAAAGCTGCGCCCGAATGCAGTTGGCCTCGTTGATGCATTTGACATAAGGGATGATGTAAGTTTAAAAAGTTTGGTATTTAAAATGTTCATATATTGAGAAATGTTGTAAATAATGCTGGGACGTTAGGGATTAGTTAATTATATAATGAATAAATCGCATTTAAAATCCGTTAAAAAGTTTTTAATTTCAAAATTTTAATTTTGCTTTTGGTAGAATTCATGTGTTGTATTGTTCCTCTATTAGATTTTAATGTATTAACATTTTGAAAATTAAGTGTAAAGTGCGTGCGTGCAGTGCGTTTTATACAATAATTATTTATATTTTTCCAGATGTTGCAGTCAACTCTAGGGGCGTATGATGGAAGAGTTTACGAACGCCTTATGGAGGAGGCTTTGAAATCACCCCTCAATGCTCAACCTGTCAATGAAACCTTCCAAAAATACTTAAAACCTTTCATGCAAGGGAAATTATGATAAGAAGAACTATACTATATAGGTATAAGTTGTGACAATAATGAATTGATTCAAATGTAGGGTCGGCAAATAAATTAAAAATTGTTTTGGCTCTCATTTTCGAAAGTACTGTAGAATTGTGCCCAATTACGTATTATTGAAAGGTTTCCAGATAGCCAGAAACTGAGACTGAAAATCAACAGGAAATCTTAAAACCAGAACAAAATAGGAACTAGCGTGAACGTTTCCATCATGAATTTTGTAAACTAGCTAGAGAACTCATAAAATGCTTATGAGTTCCCTATATGTTGTAATATACGTAATAATATCTACTAGAGACTTCATAAATAAAAAAAATCCATGATGGTATATATAAATATGAAAAAAGAGAAAATACCTTAATGAATTGCATAATATTACAAAATGCAACTACCTAATTGTGTATATAATAAAATAACCAATATTAATGTAATAACTGATATAAAACTTAATAATGTGTGATATATATTTTGAATTCGACACATTTTACTCAAATATTTTGTTATTTCAAATTTCCATAAAATCCCTCTAATAAATTAATATGACTGATATTCAATTTTTGGATATTTTTCATTTTATTTATTATTGCTATCCAAAAGTATGTAGTGATGATAAATTGTTTGAATACATAGACCTACGAAGTTCCGATCATATATTGCATATCATAAAGTAAATTCAATTTCGAACTGTATTTAAAATATGTTCATTAGGTGCTAAATGAACAAATGTGATTTTAATTTTAATATATATTACATGTGTCTATACATGGTGGTACCGTGAGGTCAAATAGCAGTAGTAATTCCAGTGTAGGATAAAGACAGTTATATACCGCCATCACTTACCAACACTGAAATTAGAACTGCTTTCAGATGTCACGGTAACCACTCAGACATGTATATTTTTTATATAAACGAGTAAATGTGGTGGAAGATGATAACGATATTGTAGTTTTAATTTTTATCAGCCAGGCATTTACAAAGGGGTACATTTTGCAAATGACTTTAAAATGGTCAAGGTGATCACCTCTATTGATAGATATATTTTATAGATTGAAATGCATATTCCAAGAACACACAAAGTACATAAAATACATTAGAACTGCAAAAAGCAAACAAAAGAATATACAGAGAGATAAAAACATACTTAAAACTTGAAAGGCATTGTGTGTTATGTTCCCAGAAAAGTTCTTGATTCAGCATTAAAGTCAGTGTTACAGGACAACGACTCTGATATCCCGTCAACCCCAAATGATGCCAGAGAGCGCAAAAATATTATTTCAGTTATGCCATTATATTATTTAAGTTTATATTATATTTGGAACGTCAATGAAAGGCGGGCTTCAACGACAGACTGGTTTATTTAACAGAAACAGATTTACCCTCAACCATACTAATTAAGTTCTTACTTATTTTATACTACCGTTATTACAATATTATTCAGTCCATTATATTATTTTAGTTTTATACCTCAAAACAAATGTGGTTAATTCTTACGATTCAACTTTTAAGATGGGTACAACTTTAACCATTCATGAAACAGTGTTTTCAGTACCACAGATAACAACGTGAAGTTAGATAAATTAGGTACGTGAGGGTAACATTATTAGTTTTTAGTTAAATAATTTGTTGTCTTAATGTTTTAAGATATAGATACTATATAGCATAAACCATAAAATGAAATATCCTTTATTGCACACAACAAACAACAAGATAACAAAAAATACTAAATGTCGTGCAAAGGGCGGCTATTTATAGCAATTTCTTCCAAGCAACCCAAGTCAAGCGGAAGTTATAAAAACTAAAAATTCTGGAAGACTGTGTACATAATAAGAAGAGAAAGGACATAATAACCAAGCAAAATACATAATAGAACAAAATATTACAAAAGAAACATGCAAAAAAAAAAAAATGAAAATAAACACACAAAACAAAAATAAAAAAAAACAATGAAATTAAAATATTTGCAAATAGTGATCCTTTACCATTTTTTTGCAATGTATAAAAGTATCGTGAATAATATTAAACTCAAAAAAAGTACAACAAAAAACGAGATATTATTTCTTGTATTTCAGTTGTAAATGAGAAAATATTATATATATCGGTACGGTTTAATCTCCTGAAGGTCAGCAATATTTTAAAAGTATATTGTTAACTTTTTACAAAAGATTTCGATGAAAATCCTTGTAAACGTTGTAAAAGCACATAGGTTAAGAAATTAATCAATGAAACCTACGGTCTACCAAAGTATACAATAATCCTATCCTACTTATATACAGCTGTATCCTGCAGGTTCACCCGCGTAAGTCCGTATCCCTTAAGAATATCGGGATAAAAATAGCCTATATGTTATTCCAGTTGTTCAGCTGTCTACGTACCAAATGTCATTGCAATCGATTCATTAGGTTTTGCGTGAAAGAGTAACAAACAAACATACATCCTTACAAACTTTCGCATTTATAACATTAGTAGCCAGTAGGATATACGTATAAGTAATTTGCAGTATTCAATTTAATTTGCGCAGGTGAAACTGCGGGACGTAGCTAGTGATAGAATAAAAGTCGCATTTTATATCGTGAAAACTATACATTTACTAAACATATTCTATATTAGATGCATATAATCAAAATAACTATAAAAACTCAGTTTCAATAACGTTTAAGACTCGACAATTATTAGGCAGTTTTTGAATAATGAGGTAAGCATATGACTGAATAGAATTTATAGAAGGTTCTTTTAATTTCTTAAATTTTACGTTCTAGCAGAAAAATCTCATCATGATTAACTCCCATGTCTTAACCACAGATAATATAATACTGTCGATAATATTAAACAATGATATAAAGCGCAGAGTTTTTGTGTTTGTTTAATCGTACTAATCTCCGAGTTTCTGGATAGACAACAAATTCTTTCACCTTTTGGATAGGTAGCATCTAGTACGTGATCCCAGCGTGCAATAGAGTATAAGTACCACGGGCGAAGACGGATCGGACTGCTAGTAGGTACATTATGAAGGTGGCAGTTAAATTTATATTGAATGAATGAATGAATGAAAAATTGCGTAAAAATCAAAAAATAAGCAGGGGTACAAAAATCTTAAATTAAATTCGCAAAGGGCGGGCTTATCGCTAGGTAGCGATCTCTACCAGGCAACCCTAACAACATATTTATGATTGAGAAGACTTAGGTTTAACCAAAAATGATTCTGCACATTATTTTTTTTAGTATCGAAGTTACTTCTTCCGCAAACAAAATCTATCAGAAGAACAGTTAATGTAAAATGTAATTGTCTTTAATATGGCGTTTCTCATAGGACACAATTTTTTCAATTAAAATTACAATTTTTGAATAAATATATGAACTGTATATATTAAAATGATCACCCAGCTTCGTTGCCTTTTAACGATGATTTTTTAACTAAACCCTTTTTTGTTTTATTTATTTTCTGCGATTTCGCACGCGTTAAATCCCAAATAGTTTAATGGATGTCCATATAGACTTTCCCCTTGAATCACTCTATCTATTAAAAAAAACCCCATCAAAATCCATTGTGTGTGTGCATGGAGTCAGATGCGAGAAGCGACTTTGCTTTATACTATGTAGTGATTCACTTGAATATAATTAATAAATCACGTTTAAACCGTTTAAAAGTCTTTAATTACTAAATGTTATGTGCCGGTAAGGAAGGAGAAATTGGGACATCTGGCACCCAATTCATTGAACTAGTATTTTAAATTATTTATATCTTAAGACACTCCTGCGCAAACCGTAACGTATCCATTGGAATACGACAATAAATAAAAACAAAACTGAGCATTCAAATCAATTACATTACATGTAACTATATTTTTACGTAAAAAACGTTACGCTAAAATGGAAAATTGAATAATTGAAGTTTATTCACTTGCAACAAGTTGGCGTTGTCAGTCGTCTTTATTGGATTTAGGGTTGATTATTTTCAGTTCTTGTCGTGTTTTATTTAAGTGTTTTAAACGTAGTAGCTATTGTTAAAGGTGAAGGAATATAACAGTACCAGGAAGCTTGAAACATCTGAATAAAGGGTAAACATATGCATTTGTTTTTTTAATTTGAGTGTATACAAATATCATAAACTAAAAAGCATATCTCAAACATTTGTTGAAATGTAGGTTTTATTATGTGACTAATTTTTTTCATTTTTAGCGCTGTAGTGTTTTTTCTTATAAACACACTGTACAGCCCTTATGCAATTCTAGCAATAACACAATACCCACTGAACTGGAGTATGCAAAGTATGTGAAATTTAGTAACGATAGAGTTTAGTTGAACGGAGTTTCTGTCAACTATATACATTCCTAAATAATAAAATGAAAATAAAACAAATGTCATAAAGTATTAATATACTTTTAGCATTTCAAAACAATTGAATTAATTGAGCCGTTTGACCTGTCACGATTAAACACATTTGACTTTCAAATAATAAGTATTAACAATACGTGTAGTGCAACCGTAGCAAAGCAGTAGCGTTCGTTGGTGTTAAAATTTTAATTTGAAAATGAATAAGATAACAATCAATGAAGATCTCGCTAGAGAGCGATCGAGGTGTGACTTTGATATAGAAGAGTTGACGAACATATTGGATGGCGGGAAAGAACGGACAATGCAACGGAGAGACACAGGTATGATTTTTTGTATGTCATAGTGGTAAAGGAGCTGGTGGGCGGACTGATGGTAAGTTCTGGCGCCCATGAATATTGGTTACTTTCTGGATTGGTTATTTTAAAAGATAATGGGTAAAGAAAGGAGTTGATTAGGGAAGGAAACTTACCTGACATCCCAATCGGAGTCCTTACTCCGAAGGGTAAGGAAAAGGCTAGGGGCCTATATCTGAAACGCTATAAATTGAGATTCACCTTCTATTTTGAAGTCAGTTGAAATAATGCATGATTGTTATGTGGAGTATATGCGGGTCGGACTGGCACTTGAAAGCGGAAATTCTTTAGTAATCTGTGGGTTAATTATCAATATCAAAAACGCGATAATCACGATTGTATTTTTTTTTGTCTTATAACAATTAATGCCTTATAAATGAGAAATTTGAATTGAAATAATAGAAAAAAAATTATCACGAGGCAGGTTTCGAACTCGCGTCATTTTGTTAAATAGCCACTTCATTATCTATAAATTTTGTGATTTCTAATTTTTTATGGAATTTATAACTACCTGTATAATATTCTGTGAATTTTTAAGGTCGTAGAAAATATCGAGTTCAAATCACGTTCTATTTTACGAACTCATTTAAATATTGTTTTATTGTGCATTACACTAGCAACTGAAACAATTGATTTTTGTTTTACGTTGGTTTTCATGTCTTTTAAAATTTTGTATTTTTATTCCAATCTTCAAGTGCATATTTAAATGGATTTAACCTCGATTTTTACGTGGTGTATCAAATAAGCGTTTCTTTTCATATTATATTTACGATCCGTTCCCTTTATTTACATAAAAATTGTAAAAAATATTTTTTTGATAACAAAAATCCACTTTGATATTAATTTCAGAACCATTTCGAATAAATTGTTTCTTTAATAGATTAATAATATTAGTAATGCATATTGCTTTGCCCGACTCATATTGTATAGCAAAGAGTTGTATAATACTTGTTGCATAGCATAGATCACTTAGGGATCACGTACCTATCCAAACGGTGAGCCGTGAGAGAATTATTGGAATCGGTCCAATAGCTCCTCATATAAGCGTGTTCAAACAAAGAAATAAACAATGTTTTCAGTTTATTATAATATAGAATATAGTTTTCTAAGTATTTTAATTATGTCTGAAAAAAAGGTATTTTGATAAATTCTAATATACTTTACAAGACTCTCATAATTTACAGAGAATACTGTTCTTAATAACGAAGAGTATAAAGAGAAAATACCGGAAGAATGTTTAAGCATCAAGGAGCGATACGAGAATGCTGTAAGGAGGTCATGCTTGTACGCTGATTTGGTGAAAAAGAAGCTTCTCGAAATGACAGCCTTGGAGAGTTTCGGGTATGACACATATAAATTTCTCTCACACATACGCACAGGCTTGCATGTACACGCAAACGCACGCACACGCATGCAAATAAACATACGCGCGCACTCTTTTTATAAATACCTCTTTATAAAATGATCTTTCGGTGATTAAATAAATAAATGTGTACTGTGATGTTTTTATTAAGGTTATGTAATAAAACTCCGTTAGACCGTTTTACGTTTATTGGGCGAAAAAAGGACGAATATAAGAATACATGACTATTTCTAAGTACCCTATTCTAAAATATATTAACTTATATCTACCTTATTTATTATAGGTATTAACCATACGTTCATTTTCCTCTTTGAAACATACTCACCTCTAAGCTATGACGTCATAGTTATCACTGCACTTAAACTATTTACCAAGTATATTATAAGTGCTTAAACAACAATACAAATCATTGAACTGTAGACATATATCTTCATTTAGAGTTAAAACGAAAAACCATTTAATCGCTCTCACTCACACTTTTAAAAACATTATCTTCAGGCTCTTGAAGTGGGAACAATGTAAAGTATAAATAATAGGTACATCTTCATTACAATTTCGCTAATATTCATCAAGAAACAGAGGCCTTAATCATGTGGCTTACGACAAATGACAAGTAGGTGATCAGCCCACTGTCCGATCACACAAATTCTGAAGACTGGAGCTCAATTCTCCGAGAAAATGCGTTTATATCCTAACCACTGGATCTTATACATTTTATATTTCTTTCTCCAGTACCCAGTACCTTCGAAGGACGTCAGACGCGTATTTCAAAGAAGTATCCCCCTTCCTTCTTCATATGGGAATGTTCGTTCCCACGATAATGGGGCAGTGCACCCCAGAACAACAGGCTACGTGGTTGCCGAAGGCTCTGAACCTTGAAATTATAGGCACATATGCACAGGTAATAAGTTTCATAGGTTATCTTTGTGAACTGTTAAAGCCTAGAATATATGAATTTCGTCAACTCATGCGAGGATAAATTATTTGATAAAAGTACCGGTGTCGTAAAACACGATATTTTTATCACTTTTCGGGAAGGAATGACCTTTGAATTCAAACAGATTTAACACTTTTGTACAGGAAAGTCACAGGTCTTTTGAAAAGCAAGGTCATTACTCGTTAAACGTTAAAATTGTTGTTCTTTTATTAATATAATAGATAGGAAATTATTTATTTATTATCGCTCTATCACATTTTTCCTATTAATTATCACTGGAAATGGTTTATAGGAGGTTATTGTTTCAAATTGGTTTTTATTTTATGTGGCTTGTACGACTTTGTTCATTTGAATGAAATAGGGTTCGTTGAATTCGTTAATTTATTAAATTTTTATATATCAACGGAAATTTTTTTTCTCAGTTAATGTTTTAATACAAAACGTTTCTTTTCCGAATTAGTAATAAGCATCGAACTATCTAGAAATAGATAGTGCCATAACGATAACTATACAATATACATGATTTGAGGTTTTTAATTAATTTCAGACTGAATTAGGTCATGGTACGTTTATAAGGGGTCTGGAAACTACGGCCACGTATGACCCCAAAACGGAAGAATTTATCATGCACACACCGACACTTACTGCATTCAAATGGTGGGCTGGTGGATGTGAGTATATTATTACATGTATAATCAAAAGGAAATATAATTAATTATACCATGCATAAATTATAAGGTGCTTTTTATCACCTTTGATCTTGGACGGTAAGAAATTCAGTTTGTTAGGTGTAGAATATTCAAATTTGATTATAAAATCCACAGAATTGAGCATGTTCTGATTGAGTAATATGTGTATTATTTAGCTTTATTTGTTTAGAACCGAAAATTACAGTTGATGAAAATATACTTGGAGATATTTTATAAGTTTGATCAATAATTTGTATTATAATAAAGAACTTAAGACTAAGATTAACCTACATTTTTTCTTACATATTTTTTTTTATAAATTTAAAATATCTTGGCAGATGCCGATTTGTCTGCTAACTTGCAATTGCCAAACAACAAAATAAGTACATAGTCATGTAATATTTGGCATATTTCTTTCTAATACACACATGCTTTGATACATTCAAAATGTAAGCTGAATGTTACATAGCATTGTTCTGAACGTTACAGAACAAAACAAAGCAAAACCCATGCAATAATTGCACAAGGGTTCAATTTGCTTATTGACACTACAACACTCAAATTTTTATTTACAGTGGGAAAAACCGCAAATCATTGTATAGTAGTAGCCCAATTGTACACCCAAGGGGAGTGCTATGGTATTCATACCTTCCTTGTCCAAGTACGAGATTTGGAGACACACGAGCCTCTGCCAGGCATCAAAGTTGGTGAAATTGGCCCAAGGATGGGTTTCAATACCGCTGACAATGGTTTCTTAGGCTTCGACCATTTTAGGATCCCCCGAGAAAATATGCTAATGAAAAACGCTCAGGTTTTGCCGGTAAGTATTTACCACAGATAACATAATACATATACTAGTAGAATTTACCGATTTTTCGATTCTTTGGGGAATTAAAAAGAGGCGTCTTAAATGTTTATGACAAAAGTGTATGGATAATTTCGAGACTATATAAAACTTATCTATACATCTGATTTCGTATATTGTTGCAAAAGTATCAATCGTGGTAATGGGCTATGCTTTGGATAAATAGTTCTGGAGTTACAGCCTACCTGTTGCGAAGGCACTGCTATATAATATAGGCCATCCCATGTAAAACATACGTGTATTATGATAAATTCAACTATAAATTTTCCATTTCCCATATCGATAAAAATCTTAAGGTGCATAAAAATACAATATCTTAGGTATATTTTTTTAATAATTCCATGTTTATGTGCTTAGCATGTTTTATGGGTGAATTTAATGATTAATATGCATACCTAACTAATAATAACGAATAATAAAGTCTCCAAAACCATTTTCAAACCGCAAGGATGCAGGAAAGTCAAAATAAATTGTCTTCGGTTGGGATTTTTTATGTCCAATTCTAAATTGAACTCTTCTCTAATACATATTATAGGACGGTACGTACGTGAAAGTAGCAAGGCATGAGAAACTCACATACGGGACGATGGTTTTCGTGCGTGTTACGCTCGTTTCGGAGTCTGCGTTCAACCTGGCGAAAGCCGCAACCATCGCCGTCAGGTACTCGGCGGTGAGGCGGCAGTCAGAAATGAAGCCGGGGTAAGTTCTCCCGGAGCCACGGGGTATATACGGGTGTTATATGGAATAGTCTTGTAGTGAGAGGTATAGTTCATTGTTTTAGTTGTAGGTGCAGAGTACTGTTATAATCATTTTAAATAACTTCCAAGTCCTACATCTCTCGTATACCGGCAATTTCAACTCGGGGTTAAGTTGTTTTGCATAATTTTTAATATAGGTACAACGACCAATTGCAGTAATGAAATTTTAATATGAATATTTAAGTCGTAATTATGTAGGTATATTTTAATATAACTATTTTTCTATAGAGCACCGGAACCTCAAGTTTTGGACTATCCAACTCAGCAGCACAAACTTTTTATTGCCATAGCAACTGCCCAGGCGTTGCAGTTCAATGCCAGCTGGCTCTGGAAGACCTTCACAAAAGTATTGAGCGAAATGAAGAAAGGAAATGTAGATACATTGCCCGAGGTGAGTTCCTTTCAACGGTAGGCACCGCTCTGTAATGAACATATATTTTGAAAATGAAAATAAATTTAAAATAAGATTTTGGACAAAGAAAAAGACTTCACTAATGCTTGAAACTGTTATGTATAAAATATCGTGAGGAAATTGGCATGCCAACCTGAACTTCGCCAGTCATGTCCATAGAAGCCATCAATCTTCATAGAAGGCCGCAGTGTCGAAAGTCGAAGTCCCTGCAGTGAAGAACATATATGGATGGACAATTTTGAAATCAATATTTATAGCAATAGATTTATATCTGAAACAAAAATTTACATTGTAATTGTCCCTACTATTATCAATTTATACTGGAAGAAAAAGAGTTCATCTGATTTCAAATGGGGTATTAAAAACTTTCATTTCTGTGCGCATCCTCCAGCAGCCTTCTAAAACTTCCTCAAAGCCTATGCCCTATAGTCTAGTAAAAATTAACTCACGAATCAACTGGTCTACTTTTAAAGCTGCACGCGCTATCCAGCTGCCTCAAAGCAATAAGCACTTCAGACGCGGCGGAGTACATAGCGCGCTGCGGCGCGGCGTGCGGCGGGCACGGTTATTCGCTGTCCTCCCGCCTGCCACACATATACAGCTCCGTTGTGGCCACCAGGACGTATGAGGGCGACTATACTGTGCTCCTCTTGCAGACTGCCAGGTGATCTAATGGTCGAAGACCTTCTAAACCCATTGTATAAAGAGGAAACTATTTTTTACACAAAAAGTACTTGACCGAATTCAAAAATTATTTCATCAGATAGCTGCATTTCATTTAGTTGGCTTTAGATGGATTACGGGCGAAGCCGAGGCGAAAAGCTAGTTTATATACAAAAAGTTGTAGTCGAGCTAGTTACACCACTTATAACTTCTGAACGGCTGAACGGGCTAATTAATGATTTTATGATATTATATGTAAAAAATTAGATTTAGATTAGAAAAGCTAGCAAAATAAATGTCTATCCATAGGAGCCGGGACGAATAACCGTAATTGGCACGTCTCCTTTTTATTGGTTTTCAGATTCTAAATTATCTATTTTACATCCATACGTATGCATATAGGAGAACAAGAAAACGTGACAATTTCAGATTAAAGTATTACTTTGTTTTAAAATGACTTTAATATTAAACAGATTCCTGGTCAAGGCATGGGAACAGGCTGAAGGGGGGGTATCTGTAACACCCACTATTTCTTATCTCAACCGCGTTCTAACCCAGAAAACATCATCTTGGGAAAACAGTCAAGAAGGAATTATTAGATCTTTCGAGGCCATATCTGCAGGGTAAGTAGTTATGATTATATGTGTGTTATTCGACCATTTTTTTTTTAATTCTTGCACATGCAAATAGCATAAAATATAATGTCTTTTTTTTAATGGCAACTTCCGATCCCACTGAAGATGCATTCTGCGCAAAAATCTCAGCTCATGCTTTATTTTAAACAAACATCGAGGTTTATGAGTTCAAATCCGCTTTATTTCTAATTAGAAGTCGGAAATTTTGGTTAATAAAGTATTGTTCTGATTATATGTTTTCTTTTGAAAACAAATTTGAATTAAACGGATATGAAATAGGTACTTAAGCAACATAATCAAAATTGTATTTTCTAGAGTTTGATTTTACGTGAGTATTACACATTTAGAAATTAAAAAGTGTTCGAAACGTCGGATTAATAATACAATGAATAAATCGCGTTTAAAATCCGTTAAAAAGGTTTTAATCTCTAATAAACAAAATTATCTAAAAAAGTATATTTGAAAGAACATTTTTTATCTAATTTGTATGTGTGATATAGGTAATTATCATCGACACGCATCTTATCAAAAAGGATTTTTTTTTATTTGAACTAACAATATGCACCATGGAGTATCGATTTTCTAAAGTAGCAATGACATGTATCAATATGAAAAATCATTTTATTCTACGACCTATTTCTGAATCCATCTTCTATTGCAGGAAAATAGCACACTGCGTAAATAATATTAGAGACCGGAGAAAGACAGGTGCTTGCTATGAAGATGCTTGGATCTTAACTACAAACCAATTGGTGGCTGCAGCTGAGGTAAGGTAATATCATCCCATATATGTTCCCAGCATTGAGAACATATGGGATGATATGTTGAGGGCAGACATGCATATATGGATGATGATGATGATACTGATAATATATAAAGAGCTTTTATTGAACACATTAATCTCAGGAAATACTGGACCATAGATAATAATTGGCGATAATTTGAACAGAATTAGCTATAAAAATTGGTCGCAAATTTTTAAGTGGTAGATAACAAATGACAGTTTAGTTTACGTTATATAAAAATCTAGCCTTCAAATGGTAATTAAATTAATAACCTAGGAAATTTAATCTGCATTTATACATCGTGCATTTTGTTATTTTGTTAAAAAATTATAATTAATGAAGAATTCTCTTTTAAATTTTGGTACGAGTTGGTAACTTAATGTTGTTTCAGAGACAATTGTTGATTGTAATCAATTTGCCAAATTGTAAATTCCTGTTCATTTACAAAACGTACTTGCATTCCTACATTTTATATCATTATTTTAAAATGGTTACTTACAATTAAATTTTTTAAATAAAATTCATAAATTTTAAAATAACGTTTTAATATTTTATGCGAATTTGATTTTAAGAAATGTACTTCGAGGAATATGAAATGTTTGTCCCTAAATATATAACTTTTGAGAGTTCTCATAGTATTTTTAATGAATCTAAAGCCATTCTCAACTTTTAGCGTAACTAACGAAGGGAAATTAATGTTTATACATTATCAAAGTTTATCCATCCAAACGGAGACAATTCCAACATAAAGAATCACTTAAAAGCCTTCTTGAATTATAAGTGGTTACTGATACTTAAAAAACAGAAAAGTGTTTTTGAATGTGAAAAAAACATTGCGCTATGTCAGGAACTTCTGAAGCGATTTTAACTTTCTTTTCGACCACTTCGGGTGGAGTCATAAATAACTTCAAAAACATTCAAAAATTCTTCAGTAAAAATATTCAGTGGCAAACAACTTGCTCCTTTTAAAACAATGACTTCTGATTTAAACTGTATTTTCCAGGCGCACTGTAGAGCAGTTCTTCTAAGAGTATACTACGAGGAATCACTGCGCATGACTCGAAATGCTAGTGAAAATGTGAGGAAGGTCGTCAGTCAACTCGTCCAGCTATACTTGACTTACTGGGCCCTTGAGAGGACTGGCGATCTGTTGAGGGTAGGTTTTCCCGACTGGGTAACCAAAGAATTCATGTCCTACTATTGTACAACTAATCTAAATACTAGCTGTGACCCGCGGTTGAAACCGCGTAAGTTCGTATCCCGTAGGAATATCGGTATAAAAAGTGCCTATGTGTTATTTCAGTTGTCCAGCTATCTACGAAGCAAAATAGTATTATTATTCACCAATAGATGTCAGGAAAAAAAAACACGAATATGACATTATTTCAGTTGTCCAGCTATCTACGAAGCAAAATAGTATTATTATTCACCAATAGATGTCAGGAAAAAAAAAACACAAATAAAACACGAATATGACATTTTCTAAAAAAAAATCCTAGCTAGATCGATTTATCGCCCCCGAAACCCCCTGTATACTAAATTTCATGAAAATCGTTTTAGCCGATTCCGAGATTCCAATTATATATATATATATACAAGAATTGCTCGTTTAAAGGTATAAGATATGTAACTCAAAGGTGACTGATTGACATAGTTATCTATCAATGCACAGCCCAAACAACTGGACGGATCTGGCTGAAATTTGGCATGCAGATAGATTTTATGACCTAGGTATTCGCTAAGAAAGGATTTTGATAAATTCTACCCCCAAGGGGATAAAATAGGAGATGAAAGTTTGCACCTCTCTTCTCTCGGCCACCCACGGTACCAACACACTAATTAGAAACTTGGTTAAGGCTAGATCATACCACGGTACGGTAAACGACTCGGGTTCGAATCCCTCATGATTAAGTCTATCGAGGTTTTTCTATTCTTTTATAATTCTTTATTTTTCTATTTTTCTTTGCTGTTAAACAAGAAATAAAGGGTAGTAAAATGTTAATTTTACTTTCAGTATACGAATGTCAGTGAAAAAGATTTGAAACAGCTGGAGATGCAATACGAGAGTCTGTTAGCTGACATCCGGCCCAACGCCGTGGGCCTTGTAGACGCCTTCGATATTAGAGATGAGGTTAGTATTGTAGCATCTAATATATACAATAACTAGCTGACCCGGCAAACGTTGTTCTGCCTTTCTCTTATGATTTAAGGGTATTGGCCGATTCTCAAACATAACCGATATGCACACAAAATTTAATGAGAATAGATCCAGCCGTTTCGGAGGAGTATGGTAACTAGTATTGTGACACGCGAATTTTATATATAGAGATTAACATTTTGTTAATGTGTTGGTGTTACAATGAGAGATTTTATTGATTTATTGTATAATTATTAGTGTTTTACCTTTTACATGTATTTAAACGATAATTTTTGTGTTCTTTTTGTTTTCAATTTTGTGACATTTATATGTATTTTGTGATAATTCATATCTCGTTTGTCTAAAATAAAGAATTCATTCTTCAGTCTTCCCGCGACCACGCTCGCTGTAATGTGCTCGAAACGTAGGGTTAATAATATAATGAATAAATCGCGCTTAAAATCCGTTAAAAACTCTTTAATTTCTAAATTTATTCTTATTAAATCTATTTTCAGATACTACAATCGAGTCTAGGCTCCTACGACGGTAGGGTCTACGACCGGCTGATGGAGGAAGCGTTGAAGACTCCACTTAACGCGGAAGCGGTAAATCAATCATTCCACAAATACTTACGCCGATATGCCATCCAAGCAAAACTGTGATATATTATGTCATTTTATATCATAACTTATTGTTAATAAACCTTTATTTTGAGTGTTGTTGTGTTTAATCTTCAATATTCAATGAAAATTGTGTCGAATTTTGCCTTTTTCTATTATTTATTTTATTATTATTCTGTATCTCTCCATAATACTCGGGTACCTCCAGAAGGAAAGCACCCGGTCTTTGGAAGGCTTACGTGGGGACACAGATCCATCACGCAGAGGCCCTTTAGAGAATTTAATGTGTTGTGGGACACCATTTCTTTTCTAATTATCTTTTTTCTTTTATCTTTACAAATATATGCATCTGAAATATTGATTCCTTCCTTGAACGCGCTAATTTCAGGAACTACTAGCTACCGATTTGAATGGAATTTCGTACAAAGATAGTTTGGTATCCCGGAAACCATATAGGATAGTTTTTGTCCCGGAAATTCCATTCGAACGGGAGCTATGTGGAGAAGACCCGGAACTAACTTTTCCTTTGACTACGCTACTATTCAAAAAGCCAATAACGATGGTTGGAATAGGTACTTATATACTACAAAAATAGGTACTTATCAAGGAATATTAAATATTTGATAAGGAATTGCGTAGTTATCAAATAAAAAAAAACATCTTTCAGTACATGTCGTTCTTCTGTTCTTTACATGATTCTAAGTGACTTTACGAATATATTTTTAACGCTGAGATCCATCGCTCAGTCTTATGTTATTGTTTCTGAATCTGCAACACATATTATTACATGGTGGGTATAACATGGTGGCTTGGATACAGGATACACATTTTTCAGGTTTTTTGAAAAAATTTTACTTTAAAAATTACGTAATATTTATTAAAACCCCTCCTCTCCCCCAAGTGAGATTTGGAAAGATTTTACTTGTTTAATTTTACCCCTCCCCCCTTAAACAACTCACGTAATTTATGGACACCCCCTTAGGTTTTAAATACGTATATTAACGAATAATTGCACCCGTGCGAAGTCGGAGCGGATCACTAGTCTCGCTATATCACACTACAAACTAATATTATAAATGTGAAAGTCTGTTTGTTTGGATGTTTCTCCGTCAATCACGCTGAAACTACTTAATGGATTTTGATGTTATTTGGTATACAGACGGGGTTGGTATGAGCTGACTTAGTGATAGGATACTTTTTATCCCATTAAAATTGCGGATCCGGGGCGAGCGTCTAGAGGTAATAGTATAAGAATCATGCTATTTGAACCACAGACATCACATATATTTCACAAGTCATAGATTATACTCTATTAAAATTTGTTAAATTGTAATTTTTTTCGTAATCCTATATACGGACGCAGTGGTATACAAACGTTTGAGTGTATTTTTAGTGATATCTAAGAAACAATAACAAACAATACACCACTATCAAATTCTTTGTTAATTACCGGATTATCAATATATAAATAATATTTCGTGATAAGATAACATAAGTGCCTATATATTTTTAAGGAAAATTTGTATAAAATATATAAAATAGTTGGATAAATTGGCCAAATAACGAAATACAAGTTTTATTTATCGAAATTATCTTTATATTCTATTGTTATTGTACTGGTAAGTACTTACCCAATAAATGACAATTGATAGAAATTTACATATCTATGTACATGTATAAGTAATAAGTTTATTTTATATAAATATTGTTATTCAATTACATAGGTACTCAGTAGTCAGTATAAATTTTAATTATTGTCAAAAATATTTATTTATAAAGGGTGAGTCAGAACAACAGATTTAATTTAGGTTTAAATGTGTCACTATACATAAAATAACAATAGTTCTTATTTGTTTATCTGTTCTTTTCGTTCGAACAAACTCCAAAAGACTCTACAGCTGAGTTCGGTAGTGCCTATTTCTATGGGAATTTTTAAAAAAGAATAAGAAGCAGACACAAAATATCTAAATATATACCTAAATATATAATGTCTAAATATGTAACGCAAAAGGTGACTGACTGACCAAGTGATCTATCAACGCACAGCCCAAACCACTGCACTGTACGGGCTTAAATTTGGCGTGCAGATAGATGTTATGAAGTAGGTATCCGCTTAGAAAGGATTTTGATAAATTCAAGGGCATATAATAGGGGATGAAATATTGTACCATAAAAATTTGTAAAGACTCTGCGCGTGAAGCTGCGGGCAACAACTAGTACTCAATAAAAGCGGACGTGCGGAAGCGGATAACTATAGGGCCATCCATAAATTACGTCACACAAAATTTTATTTTTATGACCCCTCCCCCAGATGTGACGTCACACATTTTAAACTTTAAGAAGGCAGTTTTGATTGTTAGATTGTATTCATTAATTGTAAATGTCGAATCATAGTATATATTTTAACCTTTGATTATAAAAGACTACTAAAATTATATATTAGTTTCAAAATTTTTCCAATTTAGACTATTGTTTAATTATAAGAATGAACTAGGGTTAGTTTGAGAAGCATTCATATTTATCACCAAATATGTAAATATTAGACAATATATTGATTATTGGTATTACATGAAATAATATAAGCATAAATTATCATAATTCGGTTTATGACTAAGGCGAAAATCAGCTTTGACATTGTCCGCGATTTTAAATTGCAACCTAAAAATATTGTTTTCACCCATCCTCATACAATATTAACTCATTATACTTATATATGTCTGAAGTCCAAAGTTCATACTAGATAATGAGGATTCTGCATCGTCACGTAACTATTTCCAGCACCTAACATGCAACGTAACAAACAATCAATTAACACACTCATCGAATTATATTCAACAATTATCGTACTCATAGTTTAATTCCTCTGCGATATCTTCAAACTAATCTTGTTGATAAATTCTATAGTTAGATATCGCACTTATGTCATACGTCAGTGTTGTTGTGAAGTGACAGGACCATGACGTTAAAAAAGGTTAATCCGGATTTGCAAAAAGAGAGAGCGACTTGTACGTTCAATGTTGAAGAGTTGACTAACATTTTGGATACTGGAGTCGAATACACAACAGAAAGGAGGGCTCTAGGTGAAATATTTTTTATTTGTTAATGATTAGAAACGAAATAATTTAAACAAAATGCTATTTAATATGTATCTTTTGTAATTATAGATGTAAATAATCGTTAATATTTCCTTGTAAATAATTCGAATTGCGTAATACATGAATGAAATACAAAGGAAGAACTTATTTTTGGCGCCTGTCATATTTTATCGGCAGATACGTATAGCGCCTTTTTGGCCAAAATCGGGTAACTCAGTCGACTTTTCTGATGTGACAAACACAGAAAAAATACAGCCGTCCCAATCACAATTTCAGAATCCTCCTCCTTTTTCTTCTCCAAGACTGACTTCAAGTTGAATAAAGTACAATTTTCATTTCAGAGGATCTGGTGTTTAGTGTGAAAGAACTCAAAGATGACATTCCAGAAGAGTTTATGAGCCACAAGCAGAAATATGAGAATGCGATTCGTAAAGCCGTTTTACTCCATAAAGTCTTGAATAGCGGCAATTCTATTGAAAACTTTTATGAGAGGAAAGATAAGTAAGTAATAATTATAATCTCCAAATACAATTTTTTCTTTCACATGTATTGTCTGCAGTGGTTCTGTCTATTTATTCTAAACGCTTTTCTAATGTTCTAATTTGCTTCTTAGTTCACTGTTCAGGTTTTGTAAATTTTCCGGAGAAGTAGCCTTGTCTTGGGGGTAACTGTGACGTCTTAAAGCAATAATAATTCCAGTGACAGAAAAAGACAGAGCTGTCCAATTCGTTCTGCGCCATCCCTTACTCACAGTACCAATTCCAGAGTGGAATTGGTACTGCTGTGAAACATCATGGTAACCCACCATTATATTAAAATTTTACCCGTGACATAGAACGACGACTAAAGTACAAATATAAGAAGGTTATAAGGCTAATTAGTTTAAATTTATTGGTATCAGAGATCAACTCTGCCTTTAGTATCTAAGGAATTATTTAATTGACTTAATTCACTTAATTATTACTGACATCTATCATTAGATCGGGTTTCCGAAGAACAATCGGTTCAGCAATCTTTAAAGATGGGTCACCATTCATGCTACATTCCGCCATGTTCATTCCGACCCTGTTGGGGCAGGCTGATGAGGAGCAAAAGAAAGTTTGGTACACGAGAGCAAAGAACATGGAAATCATCGGGACATACGCGCAGGTATAAAAAAAAGACCTAATGAATTTTGCAGTTTATTGTGATGATTTATTGTGACTTAAAAGTGAAAACACAGTTTATATGATGCTTTTAGTATATATACACTTTTGTAATAAAAGCGGATAATTTTAGACGGAACTCGGACATGGAACGTTTATACGTGGTCTCGAAACAGAAGCTACATACGACGAACAGACCGAAGAGTTTATTTTACACAGCCCCACTTTGACGTCTTACAAATGGTGGCCTGGTGGTTGTAAGTGTTCTTGAACTAATTTAACAATATTCATGATAATTAATATCGAATATCTGAAATATTAAGACAGAAAAATTATAAAATTTATAGCTACTCATATATATTACTATAAATTTATTTATAATTAAAAATACGACCATTGTTTTTAGTGGGCCAAACATCGAACTACTGTATTGTAATGGCTCAGCTGAAGATTAAAGGAAAATCTTACGGAATGCAGCCCTTTATTGTTCAAATACGAGATGAGGAGAATCATATGCCAATGCCAGGTGTGAAAGTTGGCGAGATCGGTGCGAAGCTTGGCTTTAACACAGTCAATAACGGTTACCTTGGCTTTGACAATGTCAGAATACCGAGACGAAATATGCTGATGAAGAACTCGCAAGTTTTGAAGGTAAGAAACAATTATAACCTTTTGAAATGGTTATTGTTTAAAGCATTCAACATTATTGTATCATTCTTTATGGCTATGTCGTAATTTAACCTTCGAGGTTATCCCTATTCCAACCCCTGATTCTGTTTCTGAACTGCTTCTAAAACCGTTTACTAGTGAAATAATAACAAGATTTATTAAAAAAGAAACTTATAGTCCTTCGGGAATCTTGTACAGGACACTGAAAATTCACCGGCTCGATGTGTAGTGACACACAATGCAAGCGCATGCGCACGTCTGGTGTACATGAGACAATGTATATATCTATTTAATTGATACAAACACTACAGCAGTCATAACCCTTCCTTCACATACCTTGAGTAAGTGTTCTTGGACATGTCGTTTCTAATCTTCAACATTTTTCACAGGATGGGACGTTCAAATCGGCTCCCAACAGTAAGCTGGCTTACGGCACGATGGTGATGGTACGCGTCACCATCGTCAACACGACTGCCGGTTGCCTCTCCCGCGCTGTCACTATTGCTATGAGATACTCTGCGGTTAGACACCAGTCGCAATTGAAAGCAAAGTGAGTAAGAGAAAATTCATTGCATGCGAAGTCCCGTGCCTAATGGAGCATGGGGCAGATGATGTTACAATTAACAAATATGATTCTGTGTCCTGCCAGATTTATGCGAGCCATTTTTTATGTAAGTACGCACCGGGAATCGAACCCCTTGGTTCTACGCTCACGCGTTAACCACTGTACTAACGGGTCGGTCAAGATGATTCATTGTTCAAGTTAAATACTTGGTTTAAATGGAATAATAATTACTAAAGTCAAGCTGGTAACAAAATATCCACAATACATAATCTGTGATTGATTAATGTGTTTCAGTGAGCCGGAACCCCAAATCCTGGACTACGTGACACAACAGCACAAACTCTTCATTGGAATTGCAACCAGCTACGCGTACACCTTCTCCTCCTATTGGCTTTGGGATCTTTACTCGAAGTACATTCAAGAAATGGGTGATGGAAACTACGAGAGATTACCTGAGGTAAAACATTCATTGATTTGACTGACGAATTTTTTCAAGATGAGGTTCTCAATTCGATTGTATTATTTGAGCTTGCTACCTCTGAACATTCGACTGGGTGAATTGATTTAGATGATTCTTTTTTTATTTGAAATGTAGTGGTCTCCCGTGTGGCCTTACTTAAATTTGGTCTAGTTTTGAATGCGGTTAAGATTCTTTTTCATTTTGTAGAAGTTATTTTGGTTTTAGGCCTTAGTTTGTAGAACTTCGGTAGTGCTTAATGCTTCTAAAATAAATAGCAGTGATATTTATACAAATCTTGAACTACATATCAACAAGGACAACGTAAAAACTATGAAAGTATTTAATTCCATTTTAAATTACAAAATAACGTTTTTAATCCAAGACACATTTGAAGCTAATAGCTATATAGTTGACGAGTTAGCATGTGATGCATCAATAAGATTGTTTTCAGATACATTCAATTCCACACATCTTATTATTCCACAGCTCCACGCCCTAGCGTGTGTCATGAAGGTAATCAGTTCATCCGACTGCACAGCGCTGATAGAGAAATGTAGGTTGTCATGTGGTGGGCACGGCTTCATGCTGTCATCCAACCTGCCGCAGATATATGGACTTTCGACTGCCACCTGCACTTATGAAGGCGAAAACACAGTATTGCTGTTGCAAACTGCAAGGTTAGTAAGAAATATTAACGAATACTGGCTTTCCGCCCGCGGCTTTGCCCGCATAGACAAAGAAACTGTTGCAAGCCTTAGTACTCACGTATTTTCATAACTTATCTTAAGTTATGAAAATACAAGAATTTCACAAAGTTCCTGGAACTTATTGTTTATAACAAATAAATTATGGGATTTTTTTTTTATGTCACAGTCTACATTAGAGATGGTGGGATGATGGTAAGCGCTACTACCGCCCATGAACATTTGCAGAAGCATAAGGTCTATGGCAGACCTTACGCCTCTACATATGGATTACCGAGTTTAAATTGGGAAGGGATTAAGAAAGGATGGCGAGAGGAATAAAGGAAAGGACTTTGAAGGGTAAGGAAAAGGATATGGGACTCCGGCTCCCCCACTCACCGAACGAAATACAGCAGAATACTATTTCACGCCGGTCTTCTGTGGGGGTGTGGTACTTCCCCGGTGCGAGCTGGCCCAATTCGTGCCGAAGCGTGCTCGACTACCAATTTTAACTTTATTGAGAATTAAAACTAAAGCAATGTTTTCGTATTATTTGCACCCAGGTCGCTGGTGAAAGCTTGGAATGATGCGTCAAAGGGTGGCAAATTGAGACCTACCATGGCATATCTAGCAGACCCTTCGCCAGCTGCCGAATGGGACACCTCTTTAGATGGAATTATTAAGGCTTTCCAGAAAGTTTCTGTTGGGTAAGTAGTAAATGTACATAGTATGTAAACTAACATACAAAGAGATTGTAAAAACATATATTATAAAACAAAACGTACAATTAAGATGTTCAAAATAATAATAAAAATTTCTTTTATACTGATATATACATATATACTTTATACTTAGTCTGGCCATAAATACTGTTACACTTAATTATAAAAAAATATTACATTTGAATTTCGAATCTGTC
>NC_052111.1:7714633-7719403 GCF_012273895.1 Zerene cesonia | reverse complement strand
GTAATAAATGTTATTTGCAGTTAACAATTTTCTTTTTTCTTTATTACAATATTTATGGCAAGACTAGGTATAGATATACTGAGGCCGAAAATGTAGACGAGAAAAAATTGGATGTACGAGTTTTGATACTTGGTAGTAAAATCGACAACTACATTATAGTTTCAGATAAGTCATTCAATATAGGGATCTGTAATACTTTATAAGCAAATTAAATCACATTTTGATAGAAAGCTGTCGTCGAGTGTATCGAGTCTAACGCAGTATGCTGCCAGTGGGATGAGCCCTGAAGAGGCTTGGAATAAAGCCTCCGTCCAGCTTATTGCTGCTGCTGAGGTATTTCAATTTGTAAATTTTATAGTCTTAAATGAGACTCGATGTCCGAAGGGCCGAGATAGTGATGTATGTAGTTATCCAGCTCCCACTCTCATGTATACCGCAAATTAGTATGTGGTTATGGCAATTTACATTGTATTAAAATATTTCTAATGAAGAAATGAAATTGCGCGCAAAATAACTAATAGTTACTAACTTATTTTTATAGTCTCTTTATATATAACTGTTGCCTTTAGTATCGCCCGCGCGGTCTTAATAAATATTCATGGTCCAAACTTTCATCCCCTATTTTAACTCCTTGGGGGTAGAATTTATCAAAATTCTTTCTTAGCGAATGGCTACGTCATAACATCTATCTGCATGGCAAATTTCAGCCCGATTCGTCTAGTGGTTTGGGCTGTGCATTGATAGATCACTATGCCAGACAGTCTGTCACCTTTGAGTTATATATATTTAGATTATTGCATTATTGTTCATGATACATCTTTGTTATAACTTTATCTGTGAATTGACAAACATTATTAGATACATCTAGGAGCCAAACGTAAGCAGATGAATAGAATTGGAAGATGACAGGTTTATTCTTTCTCAAAAATCTCAAGAAACATCTTACATTTTTCAGGCATTCGGTCGAGCAGTAGTTCTATCCGTGTTCAAGAGCGAAGTAGAGAAATACGTTGAAACAGCGTCACAAGGAGTCAGAAGCGTCCTCTTCGATTTGGTCGAGTTATACTTCACGCACATGGTGCTGGACAAAATGGGAGACTTGTTATTGGTAATTTATATTAATGTTTACTATCATTGTAACTTTAACAGCCGTAGGTATTTATACTTGGTAAAAAAACAAGCGATGACTAAGCTAGCTAGAAATGATTTGAAACAAATAACTCTGTAAAATGGTAGAAATTAAATTCGGTGGGATGGGCAAAAATAATAAATAATTATAATTCGCATACATTTTACATATACATGTTTAAATGATATGATTATGTTTTTAATTATTTTAAATACATAAAATAAATTTGAAATGCATTAATTTTATTTTAAATTGCCATAAGTCAGTAGGTATAGACTATTGTTACGATTTGATTTGATTTTTTAGTACACCAAGTTGACGGGGAAAGATGTTCATCTTTTACAAAGAAAATACGAGGACCTATTAGAGAAAATTCGCCCCAATGCTATTGGGTTAGTGGATGCTTTCGACTACAGGGATGAGGTAAGACTCCATTGTAATGAATAATCGAATGATATGGTAGAGAAGCATTTAGGCGAAAATTTAATATGAAAAAGTCATTAATACAGAAATATTATCACTTTGAGATTAATAAACAAGTGTTATAAAAAATCACATGTGAAAAACTGTGCTATCTTTCTATAAAAATTGCTCACCAAATTGATCAAAATTTCCATTTTTCTTTCAGGTGCTAAATTCAGCTCTGGGTGCATATGACGGCATGGCATATGAGCGCCTGATGGCCGAAGCTGCCAAGAGCCCACTGAACGCGGAGCCTGTGAATGGTACCTACCACAAATATCTGAAACCACTTATGAAAGGGAAATTGTAAAAACAGACAAAAACAAAATGCAATCATAATAAAGAGGAATTAAAGCACACAATTGGCAAAAAAGAAAAATTCGATCAAGTGGTGGTTTTTGTTATTTCTCAATTTGATGTTATTGCATGCTATGAAACTAAATGTTAATATTAAAAGAGAGAATATTTAACGAAAAGGGATTTCTCAACATAATACGTAGACAGACATTATAAAAAGCTATGCGTTAAAATGCAAACAAATGTATGGATCACAATTTAAGCTTGCAATCTCGGGAGTTAAACAAATATTAATATAATCTTTGCTTTAATTTATACATCAATTTGCGCATTTGAACATTGATTGTAAAATGACGTAGTTTTAAATTTATATGAAGAAGTTATGCCAAATATATATATTTAGATAATACTCAACGATTGGGTAATTTCCTTAAAATCTCCGGTTGTTGTTACAAGCTTTTTCCTTGGGCCAATATTTTGTACTTTATTAGTTATATTTTAAAAACTAAAATGAATGGTTTTCGTTATAGACAAAATAATATATTTTTACGGTGTTTGTGTTAACTGTAATGGTTTTATTATGTGCAATAAACAGTAAAGGGCAAATATAGAGAAATATGATATTTATTTTTATGTTGTTTTACTATTTTTATATTTATGTAGACATCAAAATTACAACACCACTCTTTTTTAGACAGCGCAGGGGTTTTATATGTTTAATAACCGCATATAAAATCATAAATCGTCAATAGAAGTGGGTGGAATCTGGAATCAGTATCATTTAAATAGTGGTTGTAATAGTTGTTAATTTTTTTCAATGAGATGGCGATACTCATTGCCACAAAAAACCGAAAGGAGTTGAAAAGGAAAGGTAAGTAAATTCGATTGCCAAAGCGGGATCATATATATGGACGCTGGTTCAAATCCCGCGTTTTTCTATTCTTTACGATTTTCAATAAGAGACATGGTATCAACTAGTATTATAATATATACTCTTAGACAGCTAACAACGGCAATAACTATTAATCTACTTTAAACAAGCCAATAAACCATTTTACAAAGGTATCATAAAATTCGAAACTTGGCGAAATTTATTTTTCCTGTCCAACTAATAATTAATATAACAGTAGTAATTTGTGACTATAATTTATGCTGCTTGATTATTTATTGCTTTCAACTCTGTATGAGACGTTGTAGATTAAATTGCTGTAACACCGGTTTTTAATTAACTCTAATGCCAGTAATTTGGCAAACGTTTGTTAACCGTGTAGGGTACAAATTTACGGTATTTTGTTCTATAGAATGTTCTAGAAAATAGTTGTTAAGAATGTCAATTGTATGGATTGTAAATTTGTATATATTCGTTGTCTGAGCTCGGCACTCATCATCAGCCCATTTCCTAACCACGTTTCGTATTCCACGTTTCCACTGGCCTCCTATGAGGGTTCAGGCCCTAAACCACCACGCTGGCCAAGTGCGGGTATGCAGATGTCACATGTCGTCGAACTTTTGGTTCTTGGTCATGTCGGTTTCCTCACGATGTTTTCCTTCACCGTTTTGAGCAATGGTGATGTTGTAACATCAGATATGCATCATGTGCAGATAAATTGAAAAATCAATTTATTTCGTGCACGCTTGCCTGGTCTCGAATCACGCTCGTCATTGAATGGTTATAAACATTTGTCTTTATTATTTGCGACGAAAACACAATCTCACGGACAAACGGTCAAAAGCAAGTACTTATTTCTATAGCTTGTGCTATTATACTGGTATTTTATGTATACTCATTAAGTTCTTTTCACTGAATTAGCCTGAAAGAGTAACAATATATACATTCATACATAATTATATCCTATACGGATCTCTTGAACAAGTTACAGAGGCCGTTTCCCACTCTTACTTAAATAATTATAATGTTTAACAAAGAAACTAAATCGCTTTGAAATTGTCCGAACTAGAACAAATAAACCAGTAAAACCTTTTGAGATAACAAAAATAAAAAAATACATAGACATTCCTGGCACAAAAACAGGAATAAATTAAGTAGAAAATAAAACAATTTTCAGATGCAAGCATAAGTGACGATGCCAAAAACGTTCCCACATCAATGTAAGTTATTGGGAGAGTTTCGGTAACACTGGTTTTCAGTGGCGACCGTTACAGTACGACTTGCGTCCTAAATAACAGAGTATGACTGCCAGTAATTGAAAAAGAAGATCCATTATATATATTATTAGCATATACTAAATACATGATGATATAAATAAATAAGTAAAAAGGAAGCCATAATATATCACGGTATAGAAATAAATATTTATGTATATAAAAATATATAATTAAATTATAAACACAACCCAACACAGTCATCACATACTCGTACGCACATAAAATACAGGTGAATTTAAAACCTCCACCTATTTTTGAAGTTGGTGGAATAAGAGCTTAGTCACAACTGATTATAATTCGTGTAAATAAAGAAATAAATCGAATTTCTCATAAATTCACATATTTTATTTATACACTAAAATGGTAAATCTATTCGCAAATATAATGAACAGCTGTGAATAAATAATTTAAAATTTATAGTGACATAAAATATTAAATTTATGAGGTCGTTTGGTTTTATATTTAAATTGATTAGAAGAACATTGGTTTATAAGATCAGCTTCGTGTTTTGTAGGTAATTAATAATAATAATTTTTTTTCTATTTTCACTTCAAGAATAATTTTATTCCATGATATTTAATGTGAGATCTATATATACTTAGTCTGGCCATAAATACTGTTACACTTAATTATAAAATAATATTACATTTGAATTTCGAATCTGTCATTTTTATACGATTGTTCATTGTGTTTTCTCATTTTGGCGCCAATACATT
>NC_052111.1:7602275-7713633 GCF_012273895.1 Zerene cesonia | reverse complement strand
TCTTGGGCATTCAAAATTATTCGAAGAGTCGCGGGTTGAACACTAGATTATCACACAAATATTCCAAAATCATCATCGTCACTTTTCCAATACGTTTAGAAAATACATAGTGAGGGAGCTGGTATCTCTAACCATCCACGATTGAAACACCCTTAAGATTGCGTGAGTGAATCCTTATATTATAATCGTATAAGCTTAAGATAATGCGAGGATACTTATTTAGTACTATTTTAACAAATACTAAATAAAAACCGTCTTCAAATTGTCAGAACTAAACTAAATTTTAATGGAACCACGAAGAAGGCATTAGCTTTTAAATAAAAAAAGAATCATCAAAATCGGTTCATCCAGACGCAAGTTCTGAGTTAAGAAATTCAAGAAAATAAAATACAGCCGAATTGAGAACGCCTTTTTTGAAGTTGGTTGATATAGCAAATTACATTTTTCATATAGCTACATATTATTGTACTTATTAATAAGTTAGTATTGTACTTATTAAAACATATCTTAACATGTTGTGAAATGTTAAAATTTTAAAGGTGCTTTGGTAAAAGTTGAAGTTAGGAGTAGTGAATACAGAGCGAATCATAGTGAAGTACAGATAACAAAATAAAAAAAGAAATGTATAAATTAAGCATATTCTTTATCTTTGTTGCTATGCTCATTCATTATACAAGAAAAGGAAAGCCATCTGTTATAATATTTAATTTATTTGCGCCAGATAGAAAAAAGTATTTTTCCGCTTCACGTGGGCGATACACATTTAAAAAATCAATTTGAATCTTAAATACTAGATCATTATTTAAATTTGATTATCCATGAATATTTCTTCTTTTTGACGGCTGTATATTTGGAACATATGGTATTATGTGAAGTTTTGGCAGGCATTTATTTTGTTTTGGTTTAATTAATTTTATTGTGCGTAGGAGTGGCGGATGTCACTAGATATCAGACCTTATATTGCCGATATAATATTGTTCTCTGTTAATAAGGGGTCAATGACATTGGTGTTTATGTGATTGATAATTTAAAAAGGGAATATATTTATTTCGATGTTACCAAAATTATATTGAGCCAAATTCATCCTACTTCCTACTAATATTATAAATGCGAAAGTTTGTAAGGATGTGTGTGTGTTTGTTACTCTTTCAAAAAAACTGCTGAACCAATTGCAATGAAATTGGTACGTAGACAGCTGGACAACTGGAATAACATATAGGCAACTTTTTATCCCGATATTCCGACGGGATATGGACTTACGCGGGTGAAACCGCGCGGCGCACCTGGTATGTTATAAACGCGAAAGTTTTTAAATATAAATGGATGGATGTTTGAAACTCTTTCACTTAAAAACTATTGAATGGATCTTAATGAAACTTTAAAATATAGGTTATACATCAGAATAGGACATGAGCTATATAAATACTTGCTATTGGCTGTGGATTCGTCTGCGGGTCAAATCGCAAGGCGCAGCTAGTACGATCATAATCTACAAAATGGTGTTACAGAAGAAATAGTGAATCAGCAGCAAGTTAAACACAAAAAAAAAACTTAATATATAAAACATGTTTGTATTATTACTTGTTCATCATGATTAGAAAAGAACAACAACAGAGTTTCTTGCCGTCTCTTCACTGTAGAAGCTTTCCGAACCCGTGGTAAATAATAACACTGTGTTATGTTGATTCAAAAAGACTTCTATAAGAAGACTAATTGAATAAATAAATATTTAATTTGGAGTTTGAAGGGCGATCCGATTGTACCACGGAATACTCATAAAAAATATAATCATAAAAAGGAAGCGAAATAGCCACTTAAACATTTGCCAAAATGATCTTATCTCATCGATATTATCTGAACTGTGACCGATTGCGGTATATTTTAATTGTTACGTCTGAATATCGGTCAGTTTTTACCGATGGCTTGAAATAATGGATCTAGCATTAACCTCCGAGATAAGGTCCGTATACAGTTATCAGGTCAATATTCGCTGTGAAAGTATTACAGTTTATCTGATTTAGATTTTTCGTACGGATATTGATATAGTATGTACAGAGCCTAGTTCAAGATAAAGAAGTCTCACGTGAGATTTGCAGGGGATGAAATCAAATCTCACAAAAGGAGAGAGGAGATTTTTTTTTTTCAAACAACACCTGACATAATTATTGGAGTTCTCTTATATATTTATTTTAATATATGTTATTTAATAATTAAACACGTCTCCCAAAATTCCAAGCGTGGGCTTTTCAGTTTAAGTTTTTTTAAGTTTGGTTTTTTTTAAGGTTAAATTTGAGAGAACCGTTACTATTTGAATTGTTTTCCTAAGTGAATAATAATAATCACTTTTAATCTATAGAAACACACAAATATCTATGTGATTTAAACTGTTTCAAGATCCGGAAGTAATATTTTTATATATACAAACTTTTATAATTTTTTTTTATTTACCCCAAACACAGTTGACCTCTATACCTAGGATGATATAATACTGTTTAAATACGCTGAGGTTTATGCAAAGCCCCGCTGTTTCGTTTATCGTAGTATTACTTTAGATATCTGTAACTAAAGCTTGTCGATATATTATGACCTTATCTTTCATCAATATCATCATATAAGCATTTACTCATAAACAAAAGCCGTCAAAAGAATTTTAACCTCCCATTCGCTTATATCGACACCGTAACCGACTTTTTTTGCGAACAATATATCATCATTCATACTTCCATTATCGATGTTATATATCGAATGGATGTTTGATAAATGATAGCAAAAACTTATCATTAAACGGCCACGAAGTTTGCGTTAAACGTTTTATGGTTCATAAATAAATTAGTCATAAAACCTACCGAATGAATTTTATGTTTCTATTTGAATTTCTCACAAACGCAATATAAAAGTTGTTTTTTTTTGTATCAATGATTTCCAAATATTTAGTGAGATCACAAGAAAACAAGATTTAATTATATAAAAATTTAAGAAACCCCCGATTTAATTTTCTAAACCCCCGATTTTTTAAAAAACAAGATTTAATTATATAAAAATTTAAGAAACCCGATTCCATTTTTGGCGGCCATCTTGGCATTGAAATTTGTCATAGTGTTCTAATTATGAATCCTTTTCATTTGATAGTTATATTGCGCCATTTTGTGTCATGTTCGTTCGATTTTCATTAAACAGCTAAGACAGTGGTCTTATTGTGTAATTAACATTTCATATAAGAAGTAATAAATCGGTTCATCCGTTCGGGTGCGATGCGTATCGTAGTGATGCCACAGAGACACACAAGCACGTCAAACTTAGGTGTCATTATTGCGTCGGCGGTTAAAGGTAAAAGCTAATTGATTATTTTAATAGTGATTTAGTTTGCTCATGGATTAAAATTGGTTTAGATGATTCAAAATATTTTTGAATTTTTTATTTTTTTCCGTGTTCAAGAATTCTAAAAAGTTTTATGGAATAAGCATTTACTTATAAAATAAGAAGTTAAAATATATATAAAAACCTAAAAAAAAAACAACGTGGCCAAATAAAATGTGATCTTAATTAAATTTAGAATATTCTTTGAAGTGATTTCAATTTTACTAGCGTTTCGGCCCGACTTCGCCCGCGATATATATGTAGCTATAGCACTAAGGGATCATGTACATATTGTATAATTGTATAAATGGTATAATTGAATAATTCTTGTATGTTTGCACACATCATACAAATTGTTATATTATAATAACTACATTTAGTTAAAATATGAAACTCAAGGTCTATTTGTGTTTTATATTATGTATTACTCTTTGTAAATAATGACTGTTTGTTTCTATACTACATAAATAAATAAATAAATAATATATTATCCAACGTTTAAAAAGTCTTGGATATCCGTTCAGTAGTTTCTGGGATTAGCGCGTTCAAACAAACAAAACTCTTCAACCATATTTTATAAGTATGGAGTATTTATTATTTACGATTGAGGCTTATTTTCAAAAGTACCGTTAGTATCCGGTAGTATCAACTATAAAGTTCATAATTAAAATAGATAATTTTAATCATTATAAAAATATATTATGTTTTATTTATATAATACTAGCTTTTCGCCCGCGGCTTCGCCCGCGTAGAATTCGCTTATATCGCGCGACATGGTAAGGAGTATTTTCTTCGCATTAAAAAGTATGGTTTGTTATTTCCCACGTTTAGCTCCATCTTCATACCAAGTCATACAAAATCGGTTTGACAATAACGAACTTTCATACAAACTTTCATCCCCTCTTTCAACCCTTTCTACCCTTTTTTCGCGATAAAAAGTATCCTATGTCCTTTCCCAAGTTCAGTTCTATCTTCATACCAAATTTTATCAAAATCGAATCAGTGGTTTAGGCGTGAAAGCGTAACAGACAGACAGACAGACAGAGTTACTTTCGCATTTATAATATTAGTAGGGATTAAAATGGTGTATACGCGTGATAAATTGTTTTATAGAACTAGTTTCTTGTTTCACAAGTAGTTTGTTTTAAGTCGGAAGTTTGCTAAGTTCATGATAAAAATACACTTGTTATTGTATCAGGGAGATAAATAAAAGGATACGTTATATCAGAATTTACTTTATTACTCAATTAAAAAAGTAATAATTTACTTAATTAAACAATAAATAAGAAAATAAATAAGTTTCGCTTATTCAATACTTGCAAATACATCAAGACAAGTGGAACAATATTTGATCTTAAGTCGTCTTGATGTCATTGCGTTTCTAGCGAACAGCTTACAGGCTTTGAGCATTCGCTTGAGCGGTGCCGAAGCCATTAGTGTTTGCTGAAGAGTTAACGACCCTGTATCCAGCGTACATGCCTTGTGTGTTAGCTGATGACGTAGCAGAGCCCTGGCCGGACGTCTGCGCATTAGCTACAGTACGGGAACCAGTGTATGGGACGTAAGTGTTCCTCCAGGTGCCGAAGGACGCTCCGTTGTTGGCAGAGGACGAAGCTGAACCGTACCCATTGGTGTTGGCGGTCGATTTTAAACCTGCAGCGCTGATGTCAGCGTTGGCGTTAGCGTTACCATAACCCAAGCCGAGGGTGTTGGCGGAAGACTTGGCGGACCCGAGGCCTGTGTTAGCTTCAGAGTTAGCAGATCCGTGACCCTGGGTGACAGCTCCAGATTTAGCCAAACCCGATTCTTGGTTGTAGCTGTTCGCGACAGAGTTGACATAACCAGCACCATTGATGTTGGCGTTCGCGTCGGCGGATCCGTAGCCGTTGGTGTTAGCTGAAGACATGGCGGATCCATGACCGGCTAAGTTGGACTGGGCGGTTGACTTGGCGACTCCACCGTGGATTTGGCTGTTAGCTTGGGCCTGACGAATTCCAGAGGGTGTACCGTAGAGGGTTCCGAAGCGCCAAGAAATACCTTTCTGGGCTGTAGTTTTGGCGGTTGCTACGGCGTTATTGATATCAGCGTTGGATGAGGCTGATCCATAGCCGTTAGTGTTGGCGGAAGCGACAGCGGTGTCATAGGCGTTGTTGACGGTTGAAGATGCAGACCCAAAACCTCCGTTGGTCTTTGTCTGAGCGCTGGTTAGACCGAGACCGCCTTCAGATCGGGAGTTGGCAGCGCCGAAGCCTTGGGTCTTAGCTGAGGTGATGGAAGAACCAAAAGCGTTTTTCTCAGCATTCGCGGATGCGGAACCTTGGCCGAATGTGTTGGCGTTGGAAGAGGTGATACCGTAGTTGCCGACACCGCGAGTTTGAGCTGAGGACTGTGCTGAGCCAGAGCCTTGGGTGTTTGCTGAAGTGATCGCGGATTCAGAGGCGCCGTTGAGAATAGCCGAGGACTCTGCCTTTGTTAGTCCAGCGGGGTACTCGTATCTGATCTGGGCGGGCGCTTCAAAGTTCTGTTCATATGATACAATAGTTGCCGGTTCTGGGATTTCGTAGTAGTATGTTGGATTGTTTTGGGCTTCCGCGATAGCCTTGGCCATTTCGACTTGAGGTGCGTTAGGACCGTCGTACACTTCGGCGTTGGCTACGGCCTGTCCTGGAAGGATCTGAGCTGGGATGACTTCTCCATAGCCTAGGTTCCTGATGTACTGGTGGTCGTCAGCAGTGGCACTGCTGTACGCCTGGTGGACACCGCCGTTGATCGTTGCTGAGCCGACGGCCTGACCACCATTGGAATAAGCCCGGCCAATTGAGAAGCCGCGTCCATCACGGTATACGAAACCTGAAATCAAAAAATTTACATTATATTTGATATTTGAATATGTTTAAATTAACCAGAAAAGTATTGCAATGTTCCTTGAGCTTAGGGATTTTTGAGATTTCGCATCAAATTTAAATTTTTCACCAATTTAATAGTTAATTCTATGTTAGCTTTGTTAATCACATTTTTGTAATTTTTTAATTAATTAAAAAAATAAAAATAATTGTTGACTTGCTTACCGTTTAAAAGGGCAGGGCTGCTGTGGCACAAGGCGACACACGCCAAAGCAACGATCAATTTGGCTGCCATATTGCAACTGATTATATCATACGACAGCAGATGTCGAGTGGATGAAGTGAGAGCATTTCTCCGCGCTTATATACAAAGAAAGCATCCACCACTCCCGCGCTTTTTCGCCTAATCGCCGAACTTCACATAGAAAATTTAGATCGTAAATTCAGGTGATACGTTACGGTAGATTAATGTGCCTGTTTAATCGAGATTCGAGATTTAGCGAAACGATTATGACAAGTTGACGTTTAGTTGCAAGACGGGTTCAAGGTGCAACGACCTCATCATTTTAATACCCTTGAATTATTGCGATTGCATAGGTTTTATAGCTATGACTTCGTCTAATGCTGTTGATAATATAATTAAGAATATTAGCCAGTGTTATATTAGGTAGTGTAAATATTATTAAATATGCGTTAACAGATGAAACACGCTTTTATGAACTTCACTTGTAGGTTTTTAATGTAACCGACTCCTTTAGACTTGATTCTAATACTCTGATTTGTTTCATATTTTATCAAGGAGGGTTATAAATAATAAGTTTATGAGTTTATCTTACTATACTAATAAGGAGACAGAAGGAAGAAATTAAATATATAACGTTATTACGTACGAGTATACGAGAGTACAAGACTATTTATAAGAAGAAATGGGACAATTCAGTTGATTCAATCATTAAGGCATGTTTCTATTTTTTTTAACTATATTTATTGATGATGTCTTTATTAAAATGAGAAAATGAAAAGATGTTGTAATAACATTTTATATTATTTGTGTGTTTATTTTTTTGTGTTTTATAAGTTCTCATTAAACAAATATTTGACGCTATGATTTTTATTATTGATTAAACACAATATAATAATCTTGTTCTATTTATTCATCACATATATTCTACATGTTACGTATATATATTTTCATCGATGTTTATTAAGTTTGATTCTAATTTAAAGTGTTATAATATATCGCATGTAAATGTTAAAATGAATAATGATTTGTGTAAAAATACTAACGTCTATTTAGTTAGTTTCGGGTTGAAAGTAAGCCGCGAAGTATTATCTAGGGTTCAGAAGCCTATAAAAGAATAATATTTCATAGTTGAACATATTATTTGTGGGTTTGATTTGGATGGACGAAATATCTCTTAAAAAGCTAAAATATGTGTAACAGTTAACTCTCTGCTATTTATTGAAATAGTAAGCATGAAATTTAAAAACACTAAAAGAAAAAAACAATATTTTAGTTTCTTAATTTTGTTATTGTTTTCTTATGTATAAAATAGCAATATGTTATTTGGATATTAATTGCTGTTTGCTATACTCCTTACAACATGAATAAAAACATTTTCAGTGTAGAACCAATCAATTTAGTTTCACTGAATGTGCACAGCTTTTACGAAAATTTAGGACAATATTTATACTTGTATTGTACTTTCTAAGAGGGTTTTAAAGTTTGTGTGACAAATTAGCACGTATGGACCGATTTTGATAAGCCTTTTTTTATTTGAAAACTAGCTTCTTATAGATACATATGGGTAGATATCAAATGAACTGGGCTTGATAATTAAAAAAAAACTGTACACTTTGTCTTCAACTTTGGCACAGAAACAAAAATGGAGTCGTCTTTTTTATTAAATCGTGTTAATTGTTAATCAATAAGGCTTTTCCTTTTTATTGAATGAAATCTAAAAAAAACTTATCTATAAATAGGTATAATGTATCTATAGATATCTAGTTTATCCTGTATGCTATCTAATCACATATTCATCCTTAGGCAAATATAGTGTTTCTAACCACAGCAAACAATTCTCAACAATGTCAATTACTTTACTTTCACTGTCAGTTATAAAAGTATATTTGTATTTTTTTATCCTTTATATAGATGACGTTTTCTTTCAAGTCTGTCCTTACATGACAGATGTGACATTGACATTGCTGTCATAATATCGACACAGAGTAGGTGTTCTAAATGTTTTAATAAATATAAAACCATATTTGATCTTAATTGCATTTAGATTTATATAGTCATGTAACATGTCAGACCTATTTAATGTTTTTTCTTTAAAGGGGAAATTACGTCGATCAAGTTTGTTGACCTTATATTTTATATACATCATGTACTACGAATGTTTTATTCATTCATTCAATCTTTATATACTATGTGAATGTTCATAGGCAGTGGTGATCGCTTACCATTAGGCGAAGCACCAGCTCAGCTGCCCGTTGCGCATCAGTGCCCCGCACGCGCAATAAAAAAATTAAAATGATAAAATCACATATTTTGATTTTAACTGACATCTCAGAAATTGCAAATATAATAAATTTGTTCAAATTTGCAGTCTCATTAAGCTTCTATGTTGTGGTATAATTCATTAGATAGTCACTCGATAGAAAACTTCTTATTTGTCCATCGAAGGTTTTGTTTGAGAAGTTGTATGAAGAACATAGTTTAAAAGTTTCAAATATAAATGTTTATATGGAATGAAAGGCTAATATAACTGTAACATGTAACAATTTACTGTTAATTAGAAATGCGTGACAGTGATTTTCTACATTATAGTGTGTTTATATATTTATATAGATACAAATAATAATAAAAATTGCCGGCATGTTTTGATGGTTTATTTTTTAAGTTATTATGAAGACATGATACATTCAGCCTGATCAATTTATTAATATTGTATTAATCAATGAAAATACAGTTAGGTGCCGAAAATAACCATTATATAAATAATTTATTATATCGAGTTACACTTGAGTATTTAATACAATTTCGAGCCTGCGGCTTCACTCGCGTGGTAAGAATAATATACGTACTATTTCAGACCGATATTTTAATAAATTATACTAAGTATTATTGGAACTGCATTATAGAGTTATTAATTTTTTTATTATTAGCACTTGATTTACTAGTTCTAATTTAAATCTTTTTTTATATAAAAAATAAAATGCAAAAACTACAACCGATATCTGAATGATGTTTGTATGTATGTACCTACGTATATAGTATGATCAATATGATCAATTCGTGCGTCAAAATTTATAAGTAAAAAATAAAGCTACTACCAAATTGTTATTTTATATATAATTTGAGCATGTTTAGGCCCATTCAATCAGCTGATCCGATGATTTTTTACGCTAATTAATTTTATTTCTTAATTAACTAAGAAAGAAAAATCAGACGATGACGTCATACATAAGGTAATAGAAGTCTGCCAAATTTTGCCCAGGTGCAAAAAATTAATTAACTTCTAACGTTTCTATTAGCTCTATTAGTATGATATTTGTAGTATTGAAAAGTAGTCCAAGTTTGTAGGCTAAATATTTAGTCGATTTATATTTAATTTTTATTGAGATTATCTGTATAATTTATTTACTTTTTAAAATAGTATAGAAATATTAAAAGTAGCAGAAAAAACGTCCAGAATGAAGCTCTATTAAGTACGTAAAAAATTTAGCGAAGTGGTTTAATTATTGTTTTACGACATCAAATATAAATATTTAAAAACAATTTTTACTGTTAGGACATATAGAAGAAATGTATTTGTGGCAATTATTTATTTCGTTTATAGTTATATATTTTCATTTCATAATAAAAATCTATGGAAAGGTTGTGTTTGTCGAATTTGAGAACGCATCCTGACTATCTCTTCGAAAAGTAATTTGTGAGATGAGTTGAAAAGTAAAATAAAAAAGAAAAAGTATTTTAGCAAATTAGCAAATAGCTAAAATACTTTTTGCTTCCTTCTTCCGAATTTTGTAAATATGATATATTTAATTTTTAGTTTTTATAGCATTGAAATGCTTTTATAAATGATACATTTTTTGAAAGAATAGAAAAAATTCGATCACGGGGCGGGATTCGAACCCGCGTTTCTTGCCTAACCGTAGCAAAAAAAAAAAAATTATCAATATGATATATTGTTTAATATTTTTACAAATAATTATCGTACTCGTTTTCTCTAAATTCAATGCAGTCTGTTCATACAAAAAAGTCACAAAAAAGTCCAAGACGTCAAAATCCCACTACTAATAAATTCAAGTTTAATTAAAGATTATAATGGGACTAAGGACCCCGTAGGTAAATAAAAATTCAATATATTGAGCGATTTATTTTACCATACGTTTCCTTAAGTGCTCTGTAGAGTGATTATGCAAATCGCATGCGAATTTCTCATCGAATTGACAACGATTAATTACGTGCTGGTTTCGGCACAACCTGATTGATGACTGTAATAGATTCCAAACTGGATACAGCTAGCGAATTTTAGTGTTCCGCAGGGTTAATTTGTTAATAACCAACTCTTTCTAGGGCTAGGAGGTTTACGCTAATGCAGCACTAGTGTGGAAAAGAGTCAGCTATATAGGTTATCTAGCGTCATCACTTTCTCATATTGGAATTAGTACCTACTGCTTTGGTTTCGGGTAACCCCCAGGTGTGCGTTATTTTTTGGCACAAGTGTAGCGTAAGATATAAATAGGTATTTAGGGTGAAATTCATAACTTTCAATTTTTCTTACACTTTCACAAACAATGGTTGATGAGTTCTGGATGAAATCATCCTTATAATGATACTGCGAGTTAAGTCCAGGTCTAAAGATAGTCTAAACTAAAATTAGCAAAGAATAGATTTCATTGTTTGTTTATTTCTTTTTTGTTAGATTTTCAACACTACTGGTAATAATATTTATAAATAAATATATCTACGGAACACAGTTCGCACATGAACAGTTTTGCTTCAACTTTTTACTATTTGAAAGTGACCTAGAAGATTTATTAGGGGTAATGGAATAAAATATTAATGTTTATAAAAATTCTTTTATTGATAATTTTAAGCCGCTAAGTTTGTTACAAGTCATAATTATTGGATCCCATATTTCAACTTTGTATACAAAATTAATGCTGGTTAAAAGTTGTATTGCCCCCTACATAATTGTTATATGCTAATGCAATAAAAAAAAACTTATTTTTTAGTCATGTCAGTGGAAAATGATGACCAATATTTTAATATGTCCTTTCATTCTATATGCGTAGAAAATATAAAAAAAACATAATTTTAAAATATAAAAAAATTAATACGGAATCTTAAAATAACATTAAATATATAACTGATGTATAGACAATGAAAACAAAAACATATTTGACAGCGGTGGGATTCGAACCCACGCCCTTTCGGACTGGTGCCTAAAACCAGCGCCTTAGACCACTCGGCCACGCTGCCTATAAGGCGACATTGTGAAATAGCAATATATTTCATAGAGCATACAGCCTAGAAAATCATTGTGAACAAAAAACGGCTCTTTTTCAAAAATGGTCATTTGAGACAAAAATATTTCTACAACTAAAAAGTTTTGAACATAATAAATTTATACATGAATTTTCCAATAGAAAAAGCATACATATAACGAATATGAAAGAAAAAAATTAATTACCAGGAGGTTATAAAGTCAAAAAACGGGTATACTCGTATGCAGAAAAAGGTTCTATAGCAAATTTTTAGCTTCTGTTTTTTTAATTTTATCTTTTACATTATGTAACTATACGAATTTCGGTGCCATTTATAATGCTAATATATAACCTTAACATACTATTTTTGGATGGTGTAAAAAAAATAGAATCAACTAAATTGTCTCCCTTACACTACAGATAACATAATACTATACTATACTTACAGAGTATACGTAAGGAAATAATCCTAATGAGGATAATAATATAATCTCATGATATTATTGTAGGTATTATCACTGATTCGGACGTAACGACCTCTTCCCCGGGGGCCGTGGGTATCTATGTAAGATTTCCCCACTATAAAAAAAAGGTATTATCACTGATCCTTGTTCATTTAGTTTTGATTTATTTTATTGAACAAAGAAACAGTAGTACAAATACAGATCCTGATCATCGAACTAGCGGTGAATTGTTTCTCCAAGGCCAGTTTGTTCATGCAAAGTTTGATTTAATAAGACTGTCCGTTTAATTTGGGCCAAAATCGAGTCTAATGGTGTCAGTTACATTTAAACATACAGGGGAAGCAGTGAAAAGCGTATTCAAAATATTTTTGATAGCAAGTATATTTCGGTAATGAAGCTAATGTAATGTAAATAATTAATAATTAAACAACAAAACTAACGTGTAAGTATTTATATTTTTCATTCTTTAAAAAGTTCTCATTTATAAAACATTTGTATACTATAAAACTAAAAATTTCACATCTAAGTAACTTTCTCTATACACATTGTCTACAATATCTAAACTAATAATATAAAGCTTAATGATTTGTTTGTTAGAATGCCCTAATCTCAAGAACTACTGGACGAATTTCAAAAACTTTTTTCATCTAATAAGTACGTAATTTCTGAGTGCATCTCATTTTTCCTCTTTTAAGTACATGTTTCCATAATAAATATATTTTCTTTCTATGATATATATACCACGAGCAAAGTCAGGGCGGACCGCTAGTTCAAAAAACCGTTATCAATGAAAGCAGATCAATTGTGTACTTAATTTCATGAACATGGGATAATCTATAAGAGCAAGTCGCATTACATTCAATAAAATGGCGATTAGGCGCACTTAGGCCTAATTTTATAATTTATATTAATGCAAAGAGAATAAAAGTCGTAGAATATCGATAATATCAAGTAATTTTTGACTGTGAGGGTTGCTTCTATTACATATTCGTATAATTCATTTTACTATTGATGAATAAATAAAATAAAAAATATGGGGCAAGCAATAATTTACCTCATTTGTTTCAATATATCATGTATTGGGAAGGTAAATGAAACAAAATTTTCATTATATTGACCTGTATATTTACCTAAGTGTAAAGGAGCGTATTTACAAGGTGGACATCGATATATTTATGTCTACCCTAACCTAACTTAAACCGTAGTTAGTCGTTGATAGACAAGACACAACAATACATACTATGCGATTGAATCTGTCCCGCTCGCACGGAGTTGCGAGGTAGAGGTAAGAGCGAGATGGCATGATGTCTCAAAGATTACACTTAAACTCTGTTATAGACATTTCTTTATTAATTCAATTCTTTGTATGTTAACAAGCAATTTGTTTTTTTGTATTATTTTTGACAAAAATCACAATTGCCAACTGTTTAAGAGAATTTTGAGAGAATAACATCGAAATATATTGATCTCTTACTTTACATCCATACGCATACTATGTAATGTTTTAATTACTTTCCAAATACAGTTAACACTTATTGTATTGAATCAATTAGAATTATCGAATATTATATAAAACTAAACAGCTGCCTTTCAAGTTATTAAAATAATAACACGAATCCAAAATTAATATAAAAAATGAAAGCTTCACATATATTGTAAATGCAAGTTCAAACTGAGCTGATTAAAAATGGTTTATCAAATTATTAGTATCAATTTAAGATGCTTCTTCAGTTAATGAATAATTTAATAATTGTTATTTTATTTACGCGTATAGATAAAATAATGTCACTAAATACACATACACGTGAAGCTTTAAAAAAAGTACTAAAAGTAAGATAATGTAGAATAAATATATAATATGTACCAGTATGAAAAACTTCAATATCAAACAAAAACATATAAAAAAAGGTGTAGCATCTCTTTATTTGGTGGTAATATTACAACTATTTAAATTACATCATTTAGAAGTTATCGATTAAAAGAATTTACAATAATAATTTACATTACCTTACACTAAGTGAGCCTGTGATTCACGCTATTGTTCGAGGGAATGTCAACATGATCGTATTTCAATTTAGCTTAAATATTACTATATTAAATCTATTTTAGAACTTCTTAACAATCTTCGAATAGTTATCATGCTTTTATGTGCTTCGTTTTATATATTAGACATTAACTGTAATAATAATTTATTCTTATCAGTATGAGTTCGATAAATAATGCCCAGCTTAAAATTATTTTAAATAAAAATAAATAAACTGTCAAAATGTGTTACCATACTGAAATTATTACTTAAAAAATATATCAAAACGAAGCAATTGACGAGTAAGGTACTAAAGATGGCACAAGTCACATAAAATAATGTAAAAAAGACTGGTTCGCACAACCTGTTTGTTAGCAAATAAATTAATCATTATATTACAAAGCTATAATATGAATAATAGAGAAAAATTAATATAAAAAACACCCAAGTCATAGCCACGGATAAAAATAATAAGTGCCAAAAACATTAAAGACCAAGTGATTATTATAAGCCCCAAATATCTAATATTATTTATATTATATAATATTCAAGGTATAAGATTACTTCTCTACACACTAAAGGAACATACAAACGATAGAGAAAATATGTATCAAATATACGCAAAATATTATATTATAACAAGCAATTATATCAAAATTGTAAAACATCAATGCACATTGTGCAACTTCATTCTAATGCAATTTATATGAATTTTGCACAACCGCTTAGTTTTTCAATATAATTTTTGACATAAGCGATAGTCGTTATTCGTAAAACTTTTTCACACATAAGACAGATAATCATAAGATAGTTGAAATTACTATTACATAACCTATAAAGCATATTTTGTTATAAATTAGCTAAATACAGGTTATTTTAGGATTTATATTACATAGAGAAAAACGAGATATGGACGTAACCATAGACTTTAGTCTATGAAGAAAAACTACGACACCTGCAAATGTACAATTAAAAGAAGCGAATGGCACATTCATTTTATACAGACAACATTACAAGATCTCCCATTCAGATTCAAACTTAGTGTTACACTCAAAAACACTTACATTGGTCTCGAATGAAGACAATCTATACCGAGACAGACATCACGATATTAAAAGTTTGGTCTTTTATGATATTTAAATTTATGCAATTGCATACATATTTCGTTTAATGAACAACATTTGAATGCACATGGTTTGTACAAATATGTACAATCAGTACAGATAACATGTTGAAAATTTTACATTGCTCGTTTGAAAACCGACTACAGAACATATCAGCCACAGGGTAAATCGGTGCACGTGTAACGGAACGTATCAGACGATGCTAAAATTTGAAATGTCAAAATGGCGCGCGGGCGGCGGCCATCTTGTTTTATCTGTCATTTAAAAAACTGGTGGCATTTGATGTTCTGTGTCGTCTCACGCATAAAACTCCCGGTTGTTGTGACCCTTGCCGTAGGAGGCCGCGGCGGGGCTCCTCTTGGGCTCGTCCAGCGCGTACGAGCCCTCGTCCTTCTTTCTCATGCGATATACTATAAACATTACAACTAGAATCGCGCATAGAAGGCCCACTACTGCTCCACCGATGACGGCTGGAAATTATAAGAAGACATTAAAGAAATTTAAGTTATTGGTAAAATCATATTTTTAACCGACGTTCGCATAAACGAAGAAGGTTCACGATTCGATTGTATTTTTGATTTGTTAACCGATGAATTCATGGTTGGCATACTTTTTGTGTTTAATAAGAAATTGTTGTCATTGGGTCCCATTTTAGAATTTGGAGTGGTCAAGGACGTCGGTGCTATTTTTGTAGAAAATAATATTTTTTGTATTATAATTAGGGACTATTACCTCGGCACTTTTTGTTGTGGTTTAAATTATTTGATAAGCATCGCAGCGTAACATTCAACAATAGTGTAATTAATGGAAATAAAATTCTTAATTATTATTGGATACTAGCTGCGCCACACGGTTTCACCCGCGTAAGTCCGTATCCCGTAGGAATATTTGGATAAAAAGTTGCCTATATGTTATTCCAGTTGTCCAGCTATCTACCTACCAAATTTCATTGCAATCGGTTCAGTAGTTTTTGCGTGAAAGAGCAACAAACACACACACACATCCTTACAAACTTTCGCATTTATAATATTAGTAGGATTTACGTAACTGAGTACGAGGAAAATCAAAATAATAAAACAATTTAAAACTGCACAAATTATGCATATTATAACACCTACATAAAAACATCTTAGAATTTATAAAATCGGAAATTACTAAAACTTTGAAACGCAAGTTTTTATGTAAATAAAACAAAACAAATTATGAATCTAGTGATTCTCGCTTGCTATGTTTATTTAATTTTAAATGAACGCACGTGAAGAAAACTATTAATAAACATAAAATTATCGTTTAAAATTAATTATCTAAAATAGGAGGAGCTACGAGTACAAATCTATTTAACAGAAAATTCGTCCAAACTCTCAAAAATCATCTTGATCAATTAGTCACTAGCTAGCTTGCTATAAAGCAAAAGATCAAAGTACTGAAACTAGAACTATAAAAAAATTATCTTCAACTTGTGATACAACAAGATTACAGCGAATTCAGGGAAGTTTAAAATTCAACCAGGAATAAATTCGGACATCCAGAGATTTTCTAAAATCCAAACTAGGGCTTGATCCAGAATATACAGAATGCACCGGTATACCCACCAGCTAGAATGCCGGGTTGCGCGAAGAAGCTGGTGGCGCGGTCCTCGTGTGCGGTGTCCATGATGAGCACGCCGCTGTCCGCCGGCCGCGTCTCCGGCTCCAAGTTTGATCCTGCTTGGCTTTGATCCTGGAACATTTTAGTTCTATTGTTATTATGTGTTCAGTGCTTCTCTTCAGATTATTTGGCCATGTGTTTAATCTTACTATTCTATCGGTAATTGTGTGAATACATATATAGAGTATATTTCATTCATCAGAATTATAAGGCAATACTCTTCCAACAATTTATTCTATGTTTCATGTAGGCAACCTTGCATTTGATGTAGCAATTTGTTTTTCTTACATATTGGACACTATGTACTATTTAAATGTATTCATTTAGCTTAGGTTATAGCCTGCTTATCTAAATGTCATTTCTATTCCTCTAATTTTAATATACTCACAACGGTCTCTCCGGAGATGTTGATCTGCACAGAATCTGGGCGCGAGGGCTGGTCCTCCCCCGCGCCGCGCGGCTCGAAGTCGCCTTCGCTGGGGCCAGACAATATCCGCGCTGCAATTGTTTACAAATATGTTATTGCACTGCTGCCTTGTGACGTCACTGGCTTGCTTGATGACGAGGTGAAATGTATTGACAAATGTATGGAAGTGAAGAACCATACTTAAGTTTTGATACTCGGATGCATTTTGGAGTGAATTTAGTTAATAGAGTAAAGTGTGTCACATTATTTTCTATGTTAGCAAGTTAATAAGAATGTATTACGGTTTGGCTCTAACATAGTCGCATACTTATAAAGTATGTAAAAGAAATAGCAAATAGAATACAATGTTTAGAATTTTAGATATGAACGTATGATACTACTAAGATGAATTATTATGAAATATAAAGTCGATTGTATACATTAAAAGCTATCCGATGAGGAACTAATTGCAAATTGAGCAGCGATAACATAGCGAGGGGAATTCATGGAAAAATCTCGAAGTTACGAATAATATTGAACAGCAATGAAGTCTAAATAGACGTACGACATAAAAAACATGGTAAAATTGAAAATACAAACATGCCAAAAACAGTAACTGATTATAGAGAAATAGAAAATGATGAAGATGGTAACATGCGTATTATGAGTTGATGGTTTAAGCGATAACTCACCGGAATCCTCCGTGAATCAAGTACAGTAGGATTTACACAATATGGGATTAAAACAATAATAAATACGTCCTATTACGTCGATGGTCAGGAAGATACTGACGTAGGAACTTGTGATAAGCGGTGCCTAACGGGAATGTATTGGCTTATGAATATTATTCAAGGCTAAATTGTAATAGTCAGGTTTTAAGGTAAATAAAATTCGTGTCAAGTAGCGTTTATGGTAGTAATTGCACTTTACAAATTTAATTATTCGCACGATCTCTCACTCGAATGTAATATTAAAAAGAAGGATAGCAGATATTTTATACATAATTGTCTCGCATGCATTTTAATAGCATTGAAAGTGATGGATTTACCAATGAAGTGACAGACATAATAAAGATATTTATGTTAATATTTTACGTTTTTTATATAATTATGCATTGCATTCAAAATAGACATCTTTTCTAAGTACTCTTTCAAAAATATCTTCAACTAAGATTACTCTATAGTCTACAGTGTTTTAATTAGACTCATAAAACATCAACTATGCTTCTTAATAATTGTCGATAAACGACGTTCTAGGATAATAATTAAATTAGCTATACCATAATCAAACTTCTTACGTTATATATGTAGTTACAAAATAAATAGCATTAATTAAAACTGATTTGAAACAATGGATTCAAGTTAACTCCTATCTTAAGGAAACAAGATAGAATACTACCAACTTCCAATAAAGACGAATAATAATGAACGTGGCATCGTGCTCTCCTTAACAATAATTTATTTTTCCTGTTTTTAGGCTAATTTTAAGTGAAAGTGTGACTCAATAATAAAGTTAAGCAATATCAAAAGACGATGTCACGTTCGAAAACTTAAAACAAAACTGCAACAAAACTGGCATGCATGGCCGCTACTCACGACTGACTACATCGATCGGCTGCACTACTGGTGGTGGGATCGGAGGCTCGGATTCCGCAAAGAACGGCGCGTCCGGATAGTCATCCGTATCGGGTTTCGGAGCCTCCGTGGTGGTAGTGCGTAGGCGTGCGTAATCCTCGTCATCTTCAGGCACGTCTGGCACGTCACCTGAGCCACGCCCGTCTTCGTCGTCGACCCCGGGTCCCGGGCCGGAACCGGATCCGGAGCTCTCGTCGATTTCTAGACCGGAGCCGTCATCGTCGATGAAGAGATCCTTGTCAGATGCGAGAGGACCGTCGTGCTGGATGTGGATCGCTCCCTCCGTCGGCTGCACGCCGGCGGCACCGTCCTGGAATTGATCAGAGTATTTGTTATTACTTGCACTGATATAAATAACTACTATAGAGTAAATCTTAGTTAAGATTTAAAGTTCTTGTGCCAAATTCGGAAACCCTGTTAAATTTTACATGCAGTCTTATAAATTGACAGTTACATGTTATGGATTATTTATATAAATTTAAATATAATACACAATGATACTCGACCCAATTTTGCTTAAATTATTACGCCTTTAGATGCACGTAGCTTCTGAATTTCAAGAGCCACTACTAAGGGCTCGAGAAATCGGGGGTGAGGCTCTTAATATAACCTAATATCGACAAAAGCTTATGCCATTGAATAGTTGCTTTCTGGAGGAATTCAAATTAATCACAGACAGATCATTAGAGTATCTCATTATAGATTAAAAGCCGCTTCAAACCTATATCGCTTTAATTATTGCAACGGGATGGGTTCCAACTGCATAGTGCATATAGATAATCATATCTATAGACGCGACCTACTTCCAGAATGTTCACAAAGCAGATGATTCGCGACAATCACTAATTATTTAGCCACAACCTAGTGATTAACATCATTAACTATATAATACCTTATAATGAACAGTGATTCACTTGATTAAAAAGATACGATCATATCACTGTGTCCATAAATAGAATAAACTTTCTTCTGATGGTTAAGATAGTATGGGAGATTTGATAGTCACTGGACTCACCGAATTATCGCCAGCAACGGGGAAAAATTGGGTTGTCCAAAAATTAGGCCTGGTTGTTTGTTGTACACCAAAACTTGGGCAGTGCTTCTTTCGGTTAGTCAAGTTGTATAGTAAAGTTGGATCGATAGGCCTGCGGGGTTGCGGTGGAGGAGGGGAGCAGTGGCATTCCCGAAACGCGACGACAGATGCCGGGATATGGGAAGGCTTACGGGGCGACGGTTCGAGGTGGAAGCGGTAGAGGGCGCTGGGTGCAATTTTTCTTTGAATTGAGCTTTTGAAGTAATTGAAATAATGCATGACAGTTATATTATAGTTTATATTGTTTATTTTGGTTGTCTAAAAATATAGGTATTAAAGACATATTTTTGGAGATAGCCTATGAGAGCGTAGGGCTATCACGCAAATGTATAAATGTAATTTTTTTGTAGTCGCTAAAGTTTCAACAAAAAAAATAACTATTAAAATCATTAAAATTTCTGAAAGCAGTGAATTCTTAGGTTTGTGTGTAGCCATGATGTTTCGTTGTGTATGTATGTACATGTGTCATGCGAGCAAACAAAACTTTGTTTTTTTTGAACATTTGCAGAAGTAGGACCTCTGTTAATGCGCTATTCGCTTTTAGAGCGTTAGAGATAAGGAAAGGAAGGAGAAGAGGAAGAAGGAACAGGACTAAGCGTGAATAAAAATACTTATCGTACGGAACAGTAGCATTCAAATTATGCTATTTCACACCGATCTGTGGGGGTGTGGGCTTCCCCGGTGCGAGCTGGCCCTGCATGCCGAAGCGTGCCCTACTCCCACAATAGCGGTAGGTCAATGATATTAGTCGAGCCTGACATTTGATGCAAGATTTACCTATTCGTCCATTCGCATCTCGTAATCTGTACTCGCTAGTCGCCAAATAAATCATCTTAGTCCTCATCCATATTTTATTTTTCGCAATGTTCAATTATTGTAAAGTAAAACAGTTCGCTTAATAATTATGAACAACAAAGCGGACTGGCATCATATAAAATAAAAGCTATATTTCCCTGTTAAGCCCCGATGTGTATCGCATTGCACAACGCCTGGTAATGAGAAATATAATTTATTGCTTACAGATAGCCCAGCGGTTGGGTGCTTTATACCGGTTACCTGTGTTACATCGCCATTGGCTAAAACGCGGACGGAATATGAAATAAATATAAAGGAAAACATATTTTCACATGTGTACCTATTTGCGGCTTCGATTGATCTTTGTACCTCGATATATGAACTTACAAGGTTGGTATTTTTGAGTATATATTACTATATTTTATTCTAAGTAACTTATATATCGATTAGCTGCTGCCCGCATCTTCGCCCGTGTGGTCAAGACAAATTTTCATGGTCAAACTTTCGTTCCCATATTTTATATTCTTGGGTGTAGAATTTATCAAAATCCTTTCTTAGCGGATGCCTACACCAGTGGCTATCTGCGAAATTTCAGCATAATCGGTTCAATAGTTTGGGCTGTGCGTTGATAGATCAGTCAGTCACTTTTGCTTTTTTTAAGATTTGATTTCTTACCTTTCTTCCCCTACTCCATCCCAGTTTAAATAAACGAAAAAACAAGATGAAACGTTTCGAGTTTTCCCGGACAAGGTAATTGATTTTTACAGAGGAGTCTAGTGTGTGGACGGGCTTCCACATGAAAATAAATCACCGTGCCAAATACTTTTAAGTTTAAATTTTTGACTCACACATATTTAGTGATTTTCCTCATTTACCTTGGTATGTTTTATATTCGCTTCTCTTTATAGATATTTTACTTACTTTCCAACTTCCCTACTAAAATTATAAATGCGCAAGTAACTTTGTAAGTCCGTCAATCTATCCGTCTCTCTTTACGCCTAAGCCCCTGAACCGATTTGGACAAAATTTGGCAAAGATATAGTTTCAGACCCGAGAAACGGCATAATACAAATTTAATGCTGGAAATCCCACGGAAGCGGGAATGACGCTGGAAGAATCCGGGGACTGTCTATCTCATGACTATGCGGGCGGTAGGTTAGTAAAATATAAATTAATAAAATAAAAATATACAAAAATTTAAAGGTATTCATATAAAATAGTGTAAATGGACTGTAAGGACATGTTTATCGCGATATCTTAATGAAGCCATTGCCTAGAACATTAGGTCTGGTATATTTGAATAACAAAAGACGTGGCTAGATCCGTAATTTAGATAAAGATAATTGCTAGCTGAGCTAAAAAATAAGCTATAATCTAAACACACTATATCATATTTTGTGTAAATGAAATTTCTTCAAATTATGTGAACACTTTAAAACGATGTATCAATGTATTGAAAATATATATGTACCCTCAGAGTAGTTTCCGTTACTGAGGGGCTTTTATCCCGATTATCCCGGAACATGTTTTTTCGTTTGTCTTAATCTATCTCTGTAAAAAATTCCATCCAAATTGGTTGAGTGGTTTATGCTTGAAGAAGAGACAGGTATACAAACAGATATGTAGTTACTTTCGCATAATGCAGAGATTGCGCTATATAACTGTACTATATATAATATTTATTCATTTAGTGCAAATATTATACTATATATACATCAGTTATTTAGTTCTCTTGACTTGAAACATTTCAAACAACGATATTAAAAATCGATTACTCCACAGTCAATAGACGTTACCACTGTCCTTTGAACGTCCAAAAACTTGAACAAAGCTTCGACCCTTTAAATATGCGATGAATTTAGAAGTGGGCTCAAAGGCGTCTGTTTAAAATGTACAAAGTTTAATGGAATTCCGTCGTACTCGAGAATATTAAGGAGATAATAGCGTGGGAGCTTGTGTGGGTGTCGTGCGTTTGTGTGGGTGCTGGCTGGTGATACATTTATTATATAAGGGACAGTTTCACCTTTTGCTCATTAATAAGACGATGATTGCCTTATAAACATATGAGACCTATTTCTTATTAATTATATATAGAGGACTTTAATTGTATTACGATTCCGTTTGCCATTTTGCTTATAACCGTAATAATTTTTGTAATTTAGTTTTTTATTTGTAAGACATTTGCGTTTTGGTTAACAATTTCTATATTGACTTATATAACTGGCGTAACATCATAAATTTCTCCATTTTGTATTCGAAATTTCTATTTTAATGCTCAAATAAGAAATCCGAAACATATTTGAAACGATCAGAAGGAGTTATGCACGAAATCGTTTCCTTTTAAATCATGGAAGTAGCTAACTCTTCTGATTTGTTGGCGACATTTACTGTAGTCAGGACCGTATTGTGGCTATGGAAAACTATAAGCAAAACTGCAAAATGGCAATATTTATTAGGTTAGTATGTGTAATAAGACATGAAGTACGTAAATATTTACAATAACTTTGTGTTAAAATAAATCATTATTTATAACAAAAAACCTATACTGCCTCTAAATTGTTAGAATTAGACCAATTTTAAATGGGACCATACCTTTTTTTTTTTTTTTTTTTTTTTATGTCATAGCGGGCAGCTGAGCTGGTGGTTCGCCTGATGGTAAGGGATTACCACCGCCCATAAACATTCGCAAAGGTAGTATCTCCGTGAATGCGCTGCCCGCTTTTATGGGATAAGGGAAAGGAAAGGATTAACGACTGGAAAGAAGGAATGGACTAGGACGGGTGAGGAAAAGGAAACGGGCCTCCGGCTCCCCCACTCACCGTACGAAACACAGTGGCATGCCACTATTTCACGCCGGTTTTCTGTGGGGGTGTGGTACTTCCCCGGTGCGAGCTGGCCCAATTCGTGCCGAAGTGTGCTCGACTCCCACAATGAAATGAAAATCTTCGAAATTGTCTCACCTACTCGAAAGTTCTGACACAAATTGGTAACCTCCTGCTTTTTTGAAGCCGGTTGATAACCCACTGTTAAAGCCTTAGTAAATAAGTGTTATTATCCATAATGGTTAGGTTAGGTAAGGTTATATATCAAGTTTAGTGTAATTTTTCCGTTTTATCACAATATAATTTTTGCGAAGTTATTTCCCATAATCAGTTGACAATTAACTTAATAAAAACACAGACTATAATCAATCATAACTCGATTGAATCTGTCTGTATTATATTTATTTTCAACGTTGGCGCCAAGTCCGTCGCTGGGCGGAACTTTTACCGGTTCACAGTAACTTTTCGCCGTGGTTTATGTATTTCCAGCCAAACGGATTGTTCGCGTTCATGCGAAATTGCTACTTACGTTTCTATCGAGAGTTGGTTTTGTAAAAGTTTCTATAAAAACTCATTTGGAAGCTGTTTAGGCCTGATACTTTTTACAAGTTAATTCCGCTGGAACAATTTATCTTCAAAGTATAATGAAGGTTAGATAATTTTTCGAATGTTTAATTACGAGTGGGACCGGCGTTTTGTTTCAACTTCAGATGTATATTCTTGAGATTTCTTCACTACAAAGTATAAAGCTTCGCTTCACGCGCTTGTATGTATGTATGCTTAGATCTTTAAAAGTACACAAGGGATTATGATGGGGTTTTTTTTAATAGATAGAGTGATTCAAGAGGAAGGTTTATATGTATAATAATATCTATTGAACTACTCCGAATTTAACACGTGCGGAGCCGCGGGCAAAAAAGCTAGTTTTTGTATTTAAAGCTAATTGAAATAGTGTCTTGTAATAATGAACTTACGTACGTAATATGAATTTTAATTCAATAATTTTTATACAATATTTTACAATTCAAGTGCATTTAGTAAACCCTAGTTGAATGAATTGTAATTGTAAGACAATGGATATCTATTGCTGTAGCTATTTCGATGTTATAATAGTATATACATAATTAATCCAAACTATATCTGTACCAAATTTCATCCAAATCCGTTTAGTAGTATAGGCACGAAGAAGAGACAGACGCATTCATAATATTAGTAGGGATCCTCGTAACAAACCAAACTAATGACCAAGAGATGATATAAATGCCTTATTCATCAAAAGAAACAACAACTAAAACACATATATCCGTATATTTGAAAACGAAATATTGAATCACTTCGCCTCTCCCTCCCCCAGGACTTGAAACATTATTAAATACGGCACGATAGCTTTTCTGTTTCTGACGTTATATTTTATAGGCCGAGACTGCTCTGATTTATGGTTTAAAGATCGAGTCATAAATCACGCTCTCCACCCTTAATGTCCCTAAAAATTGTGCGGAAAAATAAGCTTCAACAGACGAGCGTTGATATTAATTAATTCGGCTAATTCCGCGTCGCGGTCAAAGCGTAATAGCGAGTGTTTTCAGAGATGCAACATTGTCAGATACTTGACGGCTAATGGCATTAAATTCACTTTGTCAGCATTTCGTTTGTCAAACGACTTGATGATTCTGTTTTTATTAAATGAAAATATATCAACCGATCATTCTGTTTTATATGAACGCTTGAAAGCACGGCCACATTTACATTTGTCCTAATTCAGCTATGACCTTTATAGTTTAGTTTTTTGTTTATAATAGTTATTATTTTAGTATATATTTGTCGCTTTCTGATTTGGGTAAAGCTTAAGTTATAGAGCAAAAAATTTATCAACACTTTATTCTTTTTTTCTTCCTTTTAAATAGAGCCAAGACTTATAATCTACTAGCTGCGCCACGCGGTTTCACCCGCGTAAGTCAGTATCCCTTAGGAATATCGAGGTAAAAAGTTGCTTATATGTTATTCCAGTTGTCTAGCTGTCTACGTACCAAATTTCATTGTAATCGGTTCAGTAGTTTTTGCGTGAAAGAGTAACAAATACACACACAACCTTACAAACTTTCGCATTTATAATATTATAGTAGGATAGGATGAGTAGGATGTAAAAATTAAACTAAGGTATGTTTATCGACTTTAAATGAAAACTAATCCAAGTAATTTAATTGCAATAACATAATTCAAATTGTATAAATTAATTACCAAGCATCGTATTAACGTCGAATAAAATAAAAGCAATCGGGAGCACTGGAAGTGGGTTGGATGTTATCGCAACGATAACAGTAGGATCTTGGTTTTAATTTTCCAAGTCTTCGGGGAACGGAATAAATTATTTTTCCGGTGTCTCGACGCTACCCCAAGATATTATTTTATATTTCTCTTCTAATGACCCATTTAGTTTATTCGAATGCGATATTAAAAATGTTCTGCTTTTCATAACGAATTGTTTTAGCTTTTAATGAGATCGCAGCCAGCTTAATTATTCTATCTGACATGTTTTTATAAATTCCATTTAATGTGGGACAAGTGGCTATAAAAGAAGTCGAATAGCGAAAGCAATATTCAATGATAATTATATTCAGTTTCCTTATTTATCGTTATCGAATAATCAATCTGTTTCGTGAATTCGTTTGCAACAAAACTTGAATGAATATGCCGAATGCCATAGTAATGGGCCGTTGCAATTTCTTGTCAAAATCAAATGAATGGCTAAATTTAAATAAACAGTTTTGTTAGTATATCTATTTCAATTAAATGTTTAACTGTTTATAATATTCGCTCAGATTCTTTCACGTAATATCGAAGCAATTATTTTTAGTCAAGATATAATAAAATATTTGTACATCAATACAGACTACTTTTTATTCCTTAATCTAGTACAACTTAAGTAGAAAAAAACTATCAAGAAAAACTCCTTCCACGTTATCTACAGAAAGTGTCCCATTAAAACAGCCAAGCTATTAACAACCAGAGATTATCAGTAACACATCGGTCCTTAGATAAGGCCGAGATCAGCGTTGACCCAAATGTAGTGGAGCCTGTATAGCGTATAATTTTTCTCAGAACAAGGCATCGTTAGTAATGTTGCAATCGCGTGAGGGAACGTATGTTGATTGATGGTTCTGACAAATATGGGTGGGTGTAACATACATTTTCTATTCCGATAATGGCGTGCGCTATATTTAGTGTATTTAGAAGTTGTCGACCCGATTAGCGTTATGGTGTATTACAGGAGATCGCATTCAATCGATAGGACAGCCTTGCGCTTGCTGTTTTATGTAATACTAGCTGCGCCCCGCGGTTTCACCCGCGTAAGTCCGTATCCCGTAGGAATATCGGGATAAAAAATAGCCTTTATGTTATTCCAGTTGTCCAGCTATCTACGTACCAAATTTCATTGCAATCGATTCAGAAGATTTTGCGTGAAAGAGTGAAGACACACACATCCTTACAAACTTTCGCATTTATAATATTAGTAGGATAGGATACTTTATTTTGTTCTTTCTTTGTGAACAAATGCGGGATTCATATCTAGCTGACCCGGTAAACGCATTTAGATTTATCATTTTGGGGTATGAAAAATAGATGTTGGCCGATTCTCAGATGTACTCGATGTGCACACAAAGTTTTATGAGAATCAGTCCAGCCCTTTCGGAGGAGTATCGAACAAACGTTGTGACAGGAGAATGAAAATTGAAATTACAGATAATTTCATTATTAAAATTTTCGAGAAGATATATTTTAATATTAATATTAAATATTTAATAACTTTAACAATTGAACTGAACAAATAGACCCTTCCAGACTGGTCGCAGCCCGAAGCAAGCGAGGCGTTTGATAAAAATAAACTCCCAACACTTTCAACGGACTCTAGTTAAGTGTAAAAGAAAACTTTAGGTTACAAAGTCCACTTTGCCGCGAGTTCACTTGGAAACCTTTATTGTTATTGCAATCCACTCCCGGGCGGCTCAATTGTTTTGTTTATATCTTTGTAGAACGAACTCTCGATATACCTTATTTATTTGCGATTAAACTTCGATGTTACATGTTCTTGTATATTTTTATACGTTTAACAAACTTTTTTCAATGGTACAGATAACATTCTTGCTGTTTCCTGTAAAATAGAAAATAAAGGCTTAAAATATTAACAGATTATACTACAGTTGTTGTGATGACTAATGAAAATGTTTGATATATTTTATCGCAATTAATCAATTAATTACACCACTTTCTTATTTTATCAGTGCCAAGACCGGGCAATAATTTAATTGATAAATCCTTCTAAATCCGGTATAACAATCTATACATATAATATTTGATATACATGAACAAATTGCAAATTGTTTTGATACTATTTATCACGTAATTAATATTGCAATTGAAACTGCAAGTTTGATTTAAGATTAACCAATTTATTTTATGTCATTGTCGGCAATGGAGCTTGCGGGTCACCTGATGGTAAGCGCTATTTACATGATATATATATTACAACATTTACAGAGGCATTTAAGGTCGAGTGCAGACCTTACAAAGGATGGGATACCTTACTGCCTTTAAAAAAGGATTGCCGACTTCAAATTGGAAAGACTTGATTGACGAGAGGAATAAAGGAAAGAACTAGGAAGGTTAAGGGTAAGTCTCCGGCTCACCCACTCACGAACGAAACACAGCAATATGCTATTTCACGTCCGTCTTCTGTGGGGGTGTGGCACTTAGCCGGTGCGAGCTGGACCAATTCAAATTAACTAATTAATATAACTAATTAGTTAACTTTAACAGTTTACACTGACTGTTATTATACGATAAAATAATATGGGAGCAAGTTACGAATTATCCAATAGTTGGTCGATCTGCTTCGCGCTTTGTTCGGTTAATCTCGGATTGTTTGAATGTCAACAATGGAAGCGGGATTGGTTGGATCATCGCTGATTTGTCTTTGTGTGAACTTTTACTTTGTTCTGTTGAACATTCGTTGTTTGCGAGTCGATCGCGATGTAATTAGAATTATTTGAAATGTGTTGAAAGCTTTTTGGGCCGATATGTACGCAATTTCTAGTAAATTCTTACTGGACCAACTTGTGAAAGAATTTTTGAAATGTTGAAAAAAAAAACTAGCTCTTCAGATTTATCTATTAATAAAATAAGTATAGATTTATTGGCATGTGAATGACTAACTTCCTTGACTAGCTCAAACAAGGTTCGTTGCGAAAAAACTAGATTTTTCTATGTGAAAACTTTTAAAGCTTAGCTTATAAGGTCATTTATTTGTTTCCCCAAAAGCCCATGATCATTATTATATTTTGATATGATATTTTGTCTCTTAAAAATTTTTAAAAACTAATAATAAAGGTCCATGTCCAGTCATTTATCAACAAAATTCATTATCTTAATGATGCCTCTGCTTAAACATAATTTTCCCGAATACATACTTTTATATAATCTGTCTTCCGATATAACATACCGTTTCTAACATAGCGAAAAATCGTATTTCTCTGTAGTTTTATTGACGTATCAGCCAGCCATCGAACCGTTAACGTTGTGACAAAAAAGTTTCGACATGATGGATTCGCTTTGTTTAAAATGCTTCATGTTATTACTCTTTATAGAACGAATGGGATAAAAAAAAACTTTCGTCAATTATCTATCCCGCTAAAATTTGATTTTTTTTCGAACGCTGGCGTGTTTGATTTTAAAAATTTTCTCTTTGGGAGAGATCTTTGTTTGTTCCATTTTTTATAATATCGACTATTAAATTAAATTAAACAAATTAGATACAAAAAAGGAACATTAATATATTATTCACAATATTTTGAAGCTATTTTAAATACATTCCTTTCAATGTTATTATATTTTTACGTCGTACCTCGGATAATTTTCAGATTTTACCAACAAATGAATATAAACGAGTTTTCCCTCATGACTCGAACAAGTCAGGTAAATGTTATCTTTAAAGAAAAGAAAAAATAAATACCTATATATTATCTATCTAACGAGAAGTTTATCTTGTTAATATTACAAACGCGAAAGATTGTAAGTATGGATGGATGGGGACATTTAGACTACGGATGTTTGTTACTCTTTCACGCGCAAATAGCTTATCGTATCTGTATGGAATTTTGTACAGAGAGAGATTATAGTCTGGATTAGCACATAGGCTACTTTTTACCCGAGTAACACGCGAGCTACGCCGCGGGTCACAGGTAGTATTGCTATAAAATTGAACATAAAAAAAATCCTTATGCATTGTTTATCAGCCAGACAATTGAGATACAAATTCCAGTAAAACAAAGAAACAGTATTTAAACGACATTTCTCATCATATTAGCGTCCTCATTTCATATTTCTCGGAGGCAATTACCAATTCATTAGCCCCATTTTACCTGAAACAAGACAAATGAAAATAATTATTAACATGAAAAGGGAACGATGAAAAAATTCAATCGTCACAAACACATTTCTTGGAAGAAAACGTGATTGTCGAAAACTCATAGCATATTTTCTACGAATCACTCCTTGGTTAGGATTGTTGTATTTGTAAATACAAGAATATATTTAATTCGAAATAAATAATATATTATATTATATATATAATATTGTCCAATGAGTGACGTCGCAAGGGTTTTGATATATATAATATGTTATAATCATTATTAGTTAGGTAATTACTTAGGTTTAGTTGTAAGTTTTTTTTTCCTTGTTAAGTAGCTGTCGCATTGGATTGTAACCTGTAATGGCATGAGATTTGGATAAATAAAAAAAAATTACAATGCCCTAAATTAGTATGTTTTCTGCGGTTTTCTGTTGATAAAAAAAAAACAAACCCAACCAAGGAGTGATTCCTAGAAATCCTATTACGATTACAGACAATTAAATTTGTAAGAAGTTTCAAGAAATAAGGTTTATATGAATTGCTTTTAATAATATGGAAACGCAGTAGCATTAACTTATATATTCGTCTTAAAAATATAATATTAATACAATTTCATTCAACATTAAAATAGCTACAGACTTACTCTAAATACTACAATAAAAAAGACAACGCAATATACATGTACCATATGCACGAATTGTTAGTCCCAAAACAATATTTTCCTTGATCGCACATTAAGCCTCATCGGTCTATCATGTATTTTCCTCGTACTACAACATTTGACAAACACGTCGCATTTTGTTTATTGACATCACACACAATTTTTGTACTCTCTCCATAACATATTCATGTATTTTCTTATTGAGCGAAGGGAGTTAACTAATAAAACAGACTTCCTTAACCGGAAAAAATTCGGGCACAAGACGCGAGAGCAAAAGGGAATTTCTTTTTGAGGAAACTCCAGTATGAAAAACAGAGCAATCCCGAGTATGGAGACTGCAAAATTAATTTCGTAACGTGAATATGATTTATGACGCTAATCCGAAAGTTTTGATATATTGTGCCATGTTTGTAATATATTATACTTAGTTACAAAGGGACTGATTGTTTTAGCTGTTAGTTACACGTCGTAGTTTTACAATGCTCCTCCAAGATTGGATTTTCAGTTGGAAATAAAAAAAACAAACGTTCCATAGATAGGTTTTTAATCGGCCAAAAAGGAAGGAGGTTCTCAATTAAACTCTTTTTTTATTTGGTTCCTCGATAACTCTGTGGGTTTTCAAACGATTGGCATGATTCTTTATATTTTGATAGTAAAATTGTTGAAAGGATATCACTGTCCTTATTATAAAATTGTTATTTACATACATTTACGAATCAGGAGGAGGTGATAGTAATTTTTGGTATAAATTTGTGTTGTATTATTTACATATAAAACATTCTTACTGTAATCATAATTAATAAAGAAAATGTACCAGTTTACAAGAAAAATGCATGTAGCTATTGCTAAGCTATTATAATGCTATCCTCACAACAGCGAGTGAGTAATTTATTCTATTTGAAACAATATTTTAGATTTCAATGTAGCTTGCAGAATTTTTAAAATAAAAAGCGTCCATATATCTAGCTCCACTCTTGTTCAATTAAATGAAACGCAGCTGTATGTATTACATATTAAAAACTTGTATTACATATTAATCTTACAGTCTCATTCAGTAAACACATGTTCTATCATCTCATCTCTTATCATTTTTATGCTGCATAATATGTACATATACGAAACGTGACCTATGTTGAAGTCTTAAAACAGCTTTCACTAATTTTCTCTGTCTCGAAGGCGAAAAGTTAAAAAACCTTTTGAAAGTTACACTTGTTAGCGTTAGATAACACCAAATACGATAGTGCTTAGTTTCTATTGTAAAAAAAAACATACACGTAGAGTATAATTAAAAAAAGAAATTGAATCTGTGGAAACATACTCGATCAGCATTTACCACAATATTTTAATGTATGTATATTTGTAAGTGTCACACAAAAACTACTGGGTCGATTTCAAAAATTATTTTATCATTGGATATGTAGGCAATCCCTCAGTGATTCTAAACACGCTGTGAACCGTTTACGTGTAATTGCAATAATACATCCAAACAACATTTTCACAAAGAAAATCGAAATATTACTACACAATTACTTCAAAACATCTAACGATATGCTCTTAATCACAAATAAGCAACAAAGTATACACAGAACAAACACAAGCTATATATAATCTAACAATTGAACTAGCAATGTCATTTAAAGGAACCTACGCGTCACACTATTCTCAAAGTTTTCAGCTAGTTCGGATAGAATGATCGCGGTGTACGGAACCAGTCGAAAAGCGAGACAATAAAAGACATGTCAAAAAGTTTCTGAGACAATCCCGAACGAATATATTTGCGAACTTTTATAGAGCCATTTATATAATGTCACTTTAGAACAGTCATGGATAGATGAATAGGATGTTTTATGGTCTACGACGAGGAATACTTTTAAAGGGGTAAATGTTTTGATAGTTTAGTGTTTGTTATTTACTTGTTTTTTGGCTAGATAACACAGCGTACCCAGTATTGCCAACAATGTTTCACTTCAGCATGTTATTATGAAATTTTTGTTAGTTGTGAATTCATACACGCGATCCTAAACATAATATAGTGGAAGTTTATTTGTATATGTGTATGTATTATATATGTTATATTTAAATGCAATCTTGCTTTAACACTCGTCTGTTTTCGCTCTGACTATACGTGGTGTGTTATGCCTGCCTGTGCTAACCTTTTGCCCGTTGCCTGGAAGAGGTTACTTCTAAGTGATAAGACCGCCCAACAAATTTTACTCTTTTTCTTTAAGCTCATGTTATTTTTAAGTTTTTGTGCAATTTTGTTAAAGAGTAAAAGCATGTATAGTCAGAAACAATGAATTGTTTTTTTTTAATGTCATTTTTTTGCCTGAAGACAAAAAAAGAAAACCAAGTTCACAAAAACATCCCGACCATTCCAGAATGTTCTCGACCTACACCGTAAGTTAAGCAATATCAGGCTTCATCAGTACATTCTCACATCCTGATGTTCAGCATTTATTGAGATTCCGATATTCGTGCCAGTGGGTCAGGCGAGATATGTAGGTTATCGAGCGATTTGACATTTTTATTTTAGTACACAAGTTGTGTGTATTTCTCTTACGCTGTTGTTTGATTATATTTAAGTATGTATTATGGAAAATTCATGACGATATAAATAATAGGAATACTCTACCTTTACAATACTGTTTGATGGATTATTTATAGGTAACTAATATAGTTATTGCCTATCTCTAAATATGGCAATAAATAAAAGTTTAAAATCTAACAAAGGACAAGTGTAAAACTGCATCTCTCTGCACTATTTCCTTTTGCTATTTTAAATAAATAATCATTTACACTATTTCAGAGCTTTTTCGCAATTTACTAATAATGTATTGAGACTAACTTTGTGAGTGCATAAATATTTTTTTTTAATATAATAGCGGTCGATTTAGCTGGTGGTTCACCTGATGGTAAACGTTTACCACCGCCCATGGTTTTCCACGGGTAGGGCTGCTGCAATATTCAATGACATACATAATGTTTTGTATACATACATCATTACTAATCAATGTTTATATGTAATGCAATATAACCTGCATAATAAGCTAGCAGAATAAGACATTTCAAACCATAATCTTACCTTTTTGATACCTTATTTTGTATACCAACTAATCCGAATCTCACATAAATCATTACGACCAGAACACACCCCTAATTACCTCGGTTTGATTCACGGACAATATAAATTGCCGGGGTTTAGTGTAATGACAGTTATCCCATTTATAAGACGATTGGGCCTTAGCCCCAATGGACGGGGACTTATCATTCCTGCGCAGTGCTTAAGGATTTGGCGAAGCTTTTTTGGTATACTCTTGTTGTTTTTGTAATAATGAAGCAATTTAGTAGTGTAGGATGGGAAATGTTTAGTGTGAATAAGTTATTGGGTATCTATGCAACATTTCCACACTCCAAAAACAGGGTTGTAACTTACAGATGGACGGATAGTAATAATAAACTGCACTTTAAACAAATAATACCTTTACCCCCCTTTTCCTATGTTATTATACATATACAGTTATTATACACTTCCTCTTCAATCACTCTGTCTATTGAAAAAAGCCCATTAAAATCTGTTGCTTAATTTAAAAGATCTAAGCATACAAATATATAGACGGAGGAAAGCGAATTTGTTTTATACTATGTATTTCATATATTATCTTCATGTTAGTAGTCAAAGGATAATTTTTCGAAACATACATCTCATATGAAAACAAAGTTTATAATTTTCTATGATTGAAATGAACGCTTTGACACCTGAAAGAAGAATATAAAGCGGGTAATAACTTCAAATACAGTGAACAATAATGAAGGAAATCTTTCCTATACAATACAGGGGAAAACAGATCTTCAATAATCTTGTTAATTGTTTAAGATATCTCATTGTTCAATGTTTCAATAACGTCGAGTTTACAATGGCGCTCTCGGTAATTCGCGAACGTTCTTTAGCTGGAAACTTTAATGGCTAATTTATATTTCAACTGTTATCTTACTGTAGATAAAGTTTAATATTACTACGTGTATATCTAAGATTATTCATCTGTGGAGATCGGAGAACTACGTAGAAGATATAAGGTATATATTCGGTAAATTGATTCAATATGACAATAGTGTTTTTATTTGTTCATCAAAATTTGTAATTTTATATGAAACTAGCTAAGCGCCCGCGTAGTACAGGTGAAGATTAAGAGTTCAGTAGTTTTACCTGAACAGTAAACAGGTTTTAAGGATTTCAGATAATATAAAATATACTATGCCCTTTTTTGATTTTAAACTATTTTTGTACCAAACTTCATCCAAATCAAGTCGGTGATTAAGGCGTTAAGACGATAAAGACAGAGTGACTTTCGCATTTATAATATAAGGTAGGGATTCCTTATTTAATAAATAATGTTCCAATTTCGTACAAATTTAAGATAACAGTGTATCAAAATGTACACTCAGCTTTATACATAAACAGTCGAGAAAAAAGCGCCTGTTTCTTTAGATTAAGTTAATTTCCCCAGTCGAAACTCGAATAATAATGGATTCTGTAGGTGTTTTTGTTGATAAATATCATGTCTTTGTTAATGGATCTCTCGAATGTCTTCTTCTTTGTTAGATTAAAACATGTTTAGGTTTGAATTGTGGATATATTTAAAGACGACAGTGTAGCAACTGCTTCATAAGGTAGCAACGGTATTTTTCATTTATTTCATAGTACTTTTAATTTATGAGTAAAGAAAGCAATTTTATTGAATAAAACACGTGTAAGTTAATTACTAGTATTTAATCTAAATAGTAATGTTTTATTCTATGTTTTTATATAGAATTCTTTGCTACGAGTATTGCATATATATAATAATTCTAGCGTTCTTTCCGCGGCTTTGCTCGTGCAGTCAAAAGAAAACATGCATAGTCCTAGGTTTTTCCCGGGTAGATCCCGTTCTCGTAGGATTTCAGGGATAAAAACTAAGCTATCCCCATTTCCGGCTCCTCCACTATCTCTTTATCAAATTTCATTCAAATCGGAAGAGTGGTTAACACAATAACTTTCATATTTACCATATTAGTTATAATAGACGCAATTTTTTGTTGTTTATACTATAAATAGTATGTTAAAACATACCATTTTAAAGGATTTTGTTCATTAAATAACGAATCCGACGTTATATGTATATAGTGAAGAAATCTCGTTTGAAATCTTTAATTTCTAAATGTATATTACTCGCGTTAAATCTAATACAAGAAAATACTATACTAATCAATTAATAAATGTATTAATATTTGGGTAGCACTTTCTCGTATTGTGATCTTTCTTATATGGTGTACTCAGTCTGTTACCTAGATCTCTGTTCTGATCTATACCTAAATACCTATAGGGTTGTGTTTTACATACGTATTTTATATCTCATATTTTGTAAATCAATGCATTAATAAAGAACTAAAATAACATTGCATCAAACCCTCCTTCTATAAAAGAGCAAGGCGTAACTCGCGCCCCTTATTTCCCAAGGAAATAAAGTACATTCCACACAAGACGGTTGGAGAAAAGATAAATCATATCCATTCAATAGAGAGCTGCTCGTATATAGAAAGGGTTCACATAACATTAGTCGACGCAGGTTATAACTTCACTGATCTATTCATCGGCCGAACTCCATTACGTGCCTTATAAGAGCATTTTCACACGAGTAAGGGAATATCTAGATGTTGGATTTCAATAGGTTTCCGTTTTGTTATTGTTGTAAGTGTTAATGTTACATTAGATGATTATGATAATTTACAAATTTTCTAATTGAGTTGTGGAGTTTGTGCAGAGACATAAGGAAACGACTGACAACGAGAATAAAGGAAGGGATTGGATATAAGGATATGGGAATCCGGGTCCATTAATAGAGCATTAGTGATTTATAGGATGAGATGTTGTAACTGTAGTCGTGGTAATAAAGATCCGTGAACTATGAAGATTAATGGTGTTTAACGTAAGCACATTGTATCATCATCATCATCATCATCTGAGGCTCTACAGCCGCCAGTGTGCTTTGGCCTAGTCGTGTATTTTCTTCTAGCTCTCTCGGTCATTTGCCCCGGATCCCCACCTCATTGTCACGAGGTCTCCTGTTAAAATTAGTGTATACATTTTATTCTTAAAATGGTTACTGCTTTGCTGATGGGGCTCCCCCCTTTTGGCATTATTATTTACTGTTTTTATATTTTCTTTTAGATGTAAGTATATTATATTGTGAGTGGTGGCAAATAAATGTTGGTTGAATTAGTATGTATTCATTCTACAATTAGATAGGATATACGATGTGTGTTATGTTGTTATACATATAAACAGTATATAGGTAACTTTAATATATAATGTTCAATTTTATTATATCATTTATGTAAAATAACATTAAGAAATTCTGTTTGGCAAATAATGTGAACCTTCAATCTAAATATTTTATTACCCTCACGTAAAATAAAATTTGCGTTTTTGATAAAATTATCATATTTTACATGAAATATCTAATTTTGAATACTCTACGATGAAATACTAATTTATCAAGGTACAATATATTTCAAACCATACAAAGGTTATTTAGAAATACAACAGTTATAAAATGCAATAAAACTGAAAGATGTCTCAAATAATTTCAATTCATATCCAGTAAGTTCTAAATTCAAAAACAAATGACATATATCTAAATATCCTACTGTATGTAAGGAGCTATTCTTATGTTAAGCAGGTAGAGCGAGACGGGCGACACCTGTCCTTGTCTATCATCCCTTTCAGGACACTACAATGGATTTTGAATAAAATAATGCTCCAGCACACCATATGCTCAGCGGACAATGGGCGAGATTACGAAACCGTTTGCCGTAATGTATTTTGAATGGCTGCATTTTATTATAACTATATATATGGGCTTTCGTTACTTTTCTATGGCTTTTTGGACAGTAGCTAGCGTGCTGGATTAAAACACCAATTGGTATTAAAAAGTATAAGTTCAGATCAGCACACACGACCCGCGGGACACGATGTATATTGAGAAGTTGCATCCTAGCGATAAGAACGCAATGGTAAATGACTTTTTTTACAGTCGGATAAATATTTTTTTTGGACGTATACATTCCGTTGGGGAAGAGAAAAAATTTTTGTTGTTCATAAAATTAATCACCTCGTCATTTATTAATGTTTTTTCGTGTCTTGTTTTCTTAATATAAATACATCGATGGTTTCCATAGGTTATAACTTATAAATTATTAAAAAAAAAACATTAAATTACTCGACTTAGGTACCCACTTGGGTATATTAAAAAATGTGAAAATTTCGAAGAATTTTTCAAATAGTAGACTTTATATTAGACGTTTGACGAGATACGTTCAATAAACGCTGCGAATTTCAGGATTGCGAATAGTTCAAATTTATAGTTCCCGGCTCCGGTGTAATTTAAAAAGCTTATAAAATAAATCAAATTCCATAAAATGATTTGAATAATTCCAAAACTCATAACTAAGTAAGCCGTGGAGCGATGACGTCAGCGAAGCTTAAATTTGCGCTCTTTTTGAAATGTAAATCAGACCCTAAAAAGAGGCTTTGATGTGTTAATTTTGGGACCACGGCCGCTCTTATAGACTTAACATTAATTTAAATTCTTCGCATTAATCGATTTTAAGCGATGTTAATAGATTGAGATTTAATCCTTAATACGGAAAACTGTTTAAACCGTAGTGCGTTTTAACTAAAAAACACAACAGATTTCCCGTTTATTTTAAAAAGAAAACGGTAATTAAAAAATATGGAAAAACAATGAGAAAACAAGGTGAGAAACGAGTATTACTTTTTGATTAAACATGAGAGTATAATAGAATGTAGATTGTGTATATATATATATATATATTTGTTCACGTGTTTGCCTGATGGACTGTAGGCTGAACGAAAATTGTAAAAAAGATACGTGAAATTTCGGGTTTCACTATCTAATAATTAGGTATTAATTTTGGTTTAAGAAGAATGCTTTAACTCGAATTTAAAATTATCTGAATGAATTTAGTACACTTTATGAATAATAGTTTACAGTTTTATAAATGGGAAATTAAAAAAAATGGCGATCACGAGGCGGGAATTTATATAAAGCATTTGAATACTATAAAACCTATTAAATTAACTGATTGTCAATCACAGTTTACTTTTAAAACATATTTTAAAGTCGTGAGGAATGTTGTACGGGTATCTACTATTCTATTTACCTTTAATTTATGAATTATATATACGTATATTTATTTTCGGTTTATTAGGAATAAAGTTGAGTCGACCATTGTGTTTGATTTGTGTTGAACTTATGTATTTTTGGTAAATAAACGATTTTTATTTACTATTTATTTATTTATTTGTACCGGATATATAAAATACTTTTTACCTAGGAATAACTCATGTACTTAAGCTACGCGTAGTTCCTTATCATACTAATTATAAATCAAGTACATACGCTGTCCTGTATCATATCATAAACAAATAAAACCCACAAATCCGCATTGTTCCACGTGGATTAGGGCGTAAGCTTAGGATTATGGACCTGACACGTTACTGTTCATATCATTATATACCACGCTATAATCGTATATAGATAAATATATATACGTGGATATTTAAATCAATGCCATCTAGTGCTAGGCGAATTAAAACTTTTTAAAACTTTGGAAACTATATAATTGCTAAATAATGGTCACATATACATTCTGTGACACAGCTTTTTATAGTTTTACTAGCTTTTGCCCGCGACTCCGCTCGCGCAATTCGTAGAAATTCAATATTTACATATCGTTACAATTAAAATGTTAAAAATAAATAAAGTTTGTTATAACTAATTTGAATATGCATCAATCTAAAGTACTTAAAGTTGAATTTTCTGGCAACTCAGTCCACGTACCTTTTTATAGCTATAGCCTTCAGTAAGCTTCAACTTAATGCGTTAAGTTTCGTAAGCTGTCAACTCAGAATATAGATGCGACTCCACAGCTTTTTATGCTCTACCTTAATTTTAATCTTTGTTTATCTTTTTTTATAATTCGAAAATGATTCATATCCAATTTTCTTTAATTCGAATTTCCTAATATTTATTTCTGATCCTTATTTCAATTTTATCGCTTTACTCACTACGTTTGAATATCTCAAAGTGTCAAATGAGCAATTTAATTGCTTTAAATCCAAATATACTATAGAAATGTCTTTGACGATTGATTCAATAAGAATTACCAACGATCCTAATATGTTTTATCTTAAATCACCGTATCTTGTACTTTTTAAGCTCGTTGAGTAGTAGTATGCTCAGTATTCTACTAAAATACACTTCTATTTTAGAACTCAACAATTCAATACCTATTTCTAACTTTCAATTAATAACATCCATATTCTATGCATTTTGTACATATTTAGTTCAATTAGAACTCTTTTCAATAAAAAACAAATCAATAATATTTTAATTAACGCTGGCAAATAATTGTAAGAATACAATTTAAAAATAAATTACTTCCCTATTGTAGAACTCAAAAATTTTATAGAATCTCAATTGATCTCACTTCCTATTCTACAATTCCAAATACAAATTACATCCCTATTCCATTCGTCCAAAAATTCAATAACACCCCAATTCTAGAACTCGAATACAACTCGAAGCGACACGTACTATCCATAACTCCGCGCTACGGCGGTGTAATAGCGCTTAAATAACTCGAATCACCTGAATCAGCACACGTGCACGACAAATGACGTCCATATTTCCGACTGGATTTTAATTTGAACTCGCCTAGTGATATACGGAATAGGGACGGAATCTAATTTAGTTTAAATTGTTATAGAGAATGAGATTTTAATGGTGTTACGCAGTTTATGGTTTAAGTTTGCACTTTAGTGGTTGGGGTGAGGCGTTTGGAGTGCGTTTGGACTACAATATTCTATTGTTATAATTAGAAATGGTTTAATCCTTATATTTTATTTTAGAACATTAATTTTAAAAAGTTTAATATACAAATAGTAATTTTATGACTATATCTATGATCTCTGCATTCTTATTTCGTAATTAGGTCGGTGGTTTATAAAATTTATCAATAATATTTCATTGTTAAAAAGGTATTTTGTTCTATTTTGAGATTATCACTAGAACAACAAAATAAGCTCAAGGAGCTACTTATAAACAAAATGTATTTTAAACAAATAGTTTCACAATTTACCATAACTATGCATCATTAAAAATCGAAACATAAAAATGCACGGCCAACTAGATTAGACTGAAAAAAAAAACTCTCAAGCATTCGAAAATCACAACAAACCTTCATTTATAGCCAAACGGTACCATTGGAAAGGGTCGTGACATCGGAAAGGGCAATCCTGATGGTCCCTTACCATTCACTTCACGCCCGAACCCTGGAGATTCAGAAACTATTTGTATTATTCAAATCATATACGTGGGTCCCACTTTTATGACATCTTGAATTTCTTATATAAATAGAGGTCTTCGACAGGAATTCTTGTGTGAAACGGAATGTATGTAATGTTTTAAGAATTAGTCGCCGCGCAAACGGAGTTGTAATATCTTCATTCAATCTACGTGTAAAAGATATTTCTTGAGCTGTTCACATTCATGTTTGGGAAATAATGTTTGATTCATATTTAAAGCTTATGAAAAACATGCCTGTGTTGAAAAAATGTGTGATTTCTGAATTAGGCAAGGAAGTAAGGAAAGAGCGAGGTAGAAGAGAGGAGCTTTTGTTTAAAAATACTATAATAAAAAATTTTACTCTTTACTTAAGATCCATACTTTCAAAGCCCGATCGTACACACTTATGATGCATTATGAAAAAGCATTATTATCCTTCATTCTACATTTTCTGACAGTTAAATTATTATAAAACAAAATATATTTTAAACGCAAATAACTAAAAGCCTTATATGTATGTATGAACTATCATTCAAGAAACTTAATTTTAGGTAAAAATATTAAACAAAAACCGATCAAAGTTTCAAATAATATATAAATATGACACAAGACATCAAGTGTGACCGATTAGCTTCGACGTCCTATCATGAAAGGCTCTCGCGCTTGGTCGGCGACCGTTCAAAATAAAGAACTTTTAAATCTTAGTAAATAAATAGTGTAGTATAAAAACAAACCTTATGTCTATTATCCGTAGGTCTAATATCGATATTGAGTATTTTATACGATGTATTTCTTTTTTTATAATAGACACTTAGGCCGATTATCGTATCTTATATGTGTTACGTTCAGACTGAGCGTTGAGCGAAATAATAGCTTACAACGTTGTGGTAGAAAATACTCTTCGCGAAGCTTGTACTATGCCTCTAATTAATTTATAAAAACAACATAAAAGCAATAAAATGCCAACAATAACATTTTATATCTACTGAAAAAGACATATTCGATCGTCTTCACTATTCAAAGCTGATACTTCGAGTAAAGAGTAATGATTTGATTTTTTGTTTATTACGATTTGTCTAAGAAACTACAAACATTCTTTCACGATGAACTAGATACACATTACTTAGTAATACACACTATATTTTTTATAAAGGGTGAACTCGCGTAAAGCCGGGACTAGCTAGTACAACTTATACGAAAGTTAGTAAGGATGTTTATCCATTTACAAGGTGATCTGATCTGTATGAAATTTGAAAGAAGGAATGAGAGAAATTAATAATATTTATTAAACACATTAAAAAACCAACAATAATCATTACAAGCTACTAATAAAAAGGTGGACTTAAAGCGCAGCAGTGTGGTGCTCAAAAGGGTAATTACTCAGCATGTGTTACGCGCAGCGCTGATTTTCAGTAACCCCTGTTAGAGTGTCAGTCAAAAGAATAAACATACATGGAGACATACAACCAAACACACATTCGATACATAGAGGATTAGCATAGGCCACCCGGGTACCATGCGAGTGAAGCCGCGGGCTCCAGCTAGTCGCTAATACAGCACAATGCTACACTGAAACACTACACAATTACCGACCGCTTTGTGAAATATCTCAACTATATTACCTGTCAAAGGAGCGACTGTTGATTAATTACCAACTCTATAATGTCTCTGTTTGTTTGGGAGCAGGTGCGCGTCACTGGCCTAATTAGAGCCAAGCTGTTCGTTTATGCTTGTGAATATGCTATTAACAACTTTAACAGCCTTAATATTTTCTTGCGATAACTTTAGCGGTCCGCCCCGGATTCCCTCGTCGTATATATTGATGCTCCTGAGATTAGCACATTGGAACAAACGAATTCTTTAGTTCTATGTTTACGATTTAAAGGCAAATACTTAGATTGTATAAATTGGCAGCCTTATCGCTTAGAAACGATTTCTTCTAGACAAGCTTGGGATATTAAGTTATAAAGGTAGATAGATTTTATTCATTAGATTATATCATTAGATAATAAAAATGTACAAGCAATGAATGTAAATAAATATAATAAAAAGATCTTGTATTTTCTTGAATTATTTATTACGAGACTATTTAATTTAGGACTTACTTAGTAACGAATTTTAAACGCCATTTATTCAGTTAAGTGTATGAAAGAAACGTCTATGAAGAAAGTTCATTTAGCTGAATCTCACTAGGTCACCTAATTTTATACAGGTTATTTGATGAAAAGTAGACTAGATATAATAGTAAAATAAATTTTACATACAATTATGACACTTTCACCTTTATAAAGTTAGTAAGATATTTGTTTATGAATAATGCCCATTTAAAAAACAATCCAAGAACTTACTTGTAATATATAATTTGATATATTACCTTTTAATACTTTTATTAACTCACTATCACCAACTTATTATCACCTGTATGTTTGTATGTACAATCTCATTAAGAGTCGATTTTAGTACACTTTAAACGAATAGATTTTCTTTGCCCTTCATACACTTATCAAGGAGCAGCGACAATACAATTTCATTAGTTTATCGTATATGCATGGATCGCTGGGATGAAATAATTTCCTTGCGTATTCTCTGTACAAGCACGAGTCATACAATTTAGTTAACTCTAACATTAGTGTTTTTAAGTTTATGATGGTTATATGAATGTATGGTCATCATAAACTATAACTTGTATGATGAGTCCAGTGTATGAAGGGATAAATGGCGTTCTTATTGGACCGAGTTTTTTACAAATAAAATGGGACCATTGTTATCTTCTCTTACTGTCGCATTACCCATCCTATTTAAGATTGCAATACCAAACCTTTTCTATATGTGTTGAAATTTTTAATACTGTGGCTAGAATAACTAAAATAACATCATTTAAAGACTAACGTACAGTTTGCTACTATTAAATATTATGGACTCATTCTAACTTTCTAAATATTCACAATGAAGTTGATCATAACAATATTTAACGATCGAAATAATACGAAATGGCTAGATTTATTACGAATATTATATTGTTTCTTCGTTTTTTTTTATTTTATAAAGCCTCATAAATCATTCCAGTGAATAATTCTATACTTGGTAACTGTCAAATTAGTCTCACTTTTGACTGACACGAACACTCAGCATCTTACGCCTCCTCAAAAATCAAATAAAGGGCCTAGAATAAGAATCATCTGTTTATATCTGGTATATATCTTGATGATATGTAAATATAACTCCAAGTAATGATACGCAGGAGTTACTACGAGCACTGTTGGGTATAGATTGATATAATTTGATAAATCGTATACATGTTCTTTTGTAATGTGTATATACATTTACATCTACGTAGGTATAAACAATTTATTACCAACTTAGTTTACGATGTAGTTAACAAAATCATACGAAGAATTTATACAAGAAAAACTAAATATGTTTAAAATATTCTGCACATTTTGCATTCAAAAAGTAGAGAAACAATAATTTCTTCCGGACGATTCGGCGAGTAACAGCCTGGAAAAATAAGGTTTTTCCCATTTCCTTGCGAAACCAAAGCGCAGGTGTAAATATTCAGGGAAAATGGAAAACAAGCTATTTCATATCATTTTACGATTACTGTACGTACTAGAAGGTATTTAATGACCCTACTTTTTAGAAAACCTTTTTATTTCATACATATTTAGCTAAGTCATCATTTTTTTTATATCTTTAGAAAGGACAAAAAAACAAGCTCCAATAGTCGTTAGAAATTTGATATAAATTCTATATGTAGGATATTAACAAACAGACAGATAAACAGATGGACAACTAACTAAATTTTACACCAAGGAACTATAACATAAGTTCAAAATATACGAGCGATACGTTCGAAAGTTATATTCTGCTTATATGAATGATGCAGCAATTACAGACTCCACGTACAAACTAACAGAAGAACGGCTCTTTTGCCGAGCAGCGGAACTTAATCACTGACTTCTACACATTCGTCTTGTTCGCTGAACTGTCTTGAATATCTTGTACCATTTATGTAGACTTTGGGGAGAGTGTGTTCTGAATCGGCAAGAAACTTCGTCTAAGTATATGGATATATGGATGCTATTTGTGGGAATATATAATGATGATTTTGAGCAGTGGTGTCTCTGTGGTTAGAACTTCGGGCTTACAAGTCGCGGGTTCGTGACTGGACGAGAAGGGATGAAATAATTTGATAAATTTAATGTATACTATTCGCATCACTTGAAGCGGCGAAAGAAAACACCGTTAGGGAACCGACATGTCGAATAATGAAAAGTTCGACGACATGTGACATCTGACAAGCTTTTTGGATTATGGCGTAAACCTTTACAGTGGAAATGAAAATTGGCTGTTGGTAATGTTTTTGAGTTGTTATATACTAAGATTTTACTCATACAGCTTAATGTGCTTCATCATCAGTCCCAGCAGTGGGAACATATATGATGTTCCCACTGCTGGGACACAGGCCTCCTATGAGGGTTCAGGCCATAATCCACCACGCTGGCCAAGTGCGGGTTGGCAGATGTCACATGTCGTCGAACTTTTAATTCTTGGACATGCCGGTTTCCTCACGATGTTTTCCTTCACCGTTTAAGCAGTGGCGATGTTATCCACATGCGCAGATAAATTGAAAAATCAATTTATTTTCCTGCACGCTCGCCCGGTCTCGAACCGCGACTTATCGATTTTGAAGTCCGAGGTCCTCACCACTGAGCCACCACTGCTTCAATGCTTAATGTGCTTAGTAGTTGCATAACAAGGAAGAGCTTGATTTGATTACAGCATAGTATTTTCTTGTGTTTGATCTCACGCGAGTATTTAGAAATTAAAAACTTTTTAATGGATTTTAAACGCGATTTATTCATTATATTATTAACCCGACGTTTCGAACACTTTACAGCGAGCACGCCGTGACCACGCTAAATTGATTACAGCAAAAAAACAACACTAATTTAAATATGCACAGAAACTTACAAAGATTATCTGGAGCGCTGCGACGTAACTATAACGGCTCTGTTACCATTTAAACTTCAATAGATTCCTAAATTACATAAAAATATCAGACTATGTTTCATACATACAAATATAGAGAGGAAATCAACAGGAGTAGGTACGACGGCGAAATGGTCAGTCATAATATTTCGATGTGAAAAATTATATCCGAAGCAACAAAAATACCTTCTAATTGAAAAGTCCTTAATCTGATTGCATGAATGCATACACATTTAAAGAACTATAATAAAAAAAAACATTCGATTTTCAAATATAGTTCCAATAGAAGTGCAAGCAACAAAAAGTTTCTATATAATGAAAATGCATCGGGTTTGCATATAAAACGGAATAAAATCAAATGGTACGACTCGAGATGCACTCTATTTAAAGAATATTGAAAACAATTTCGATATCCTGCATACGTGTGTGTTCGATGCGCGAACTCGCTTCCAATACGCAATGAAGAAAAAAATTGCAATAACGAGATGTAACTTGCTTTAGTATGCGTTCGGATGAATCGGGTTGTAGGAATATAGGTCAGTGTAGTTCAGGATCGTGTTATTATTATAGAATCTGTCTATGACTCTTCTACAGTTTTGATTCCCTAGTACTATTTTGTATGTGTGTAGCATTTTTCTAAGCCATAAATTGGAATTAATTTTAATGAATCTCTAAAAAGTTATGGTATAGAATATTTACTGAAAAGTTTCAAACTATAATGTAGATTAAATATTATAATTAGCATAGATTTTTATTAGCATTATACCAGTGCTTACTTGTTAGCAACAATTTCTATACAAATAATTTAACATGTCAAAGACGGACGAACAAACAAAAATTTAGTGTTCATAATACATAGTATAAAACAAAGTCGCTTTCTCTGTCCCCATGTTCCTATGTATGCTTAAATCTTTAAGACTACATAACGGATTTTAATATTTTTTTTTAAAGATAGAGCGATTCAAGAGGAAGATTTATATGTATAATAACATCTATTAAAATGCTCTAAAATAATGCGTGCGAAGCCGCGGGCAAAATCTAGTATCATTATAATATACACATCGTAGCAGTTAGAATTACACAAATAATGAATTAATTTGTTAACCGTGTTATCCATAAAATGTGTAGCGATGCTAGAACTAGCTAACAGCGTGTGTGTAACGCAGCCTTTATGCAAACGTTAAAATATCTGCCCCATAAAATTCCCAACGCTTTGATTGTTTCGTATAAAAAGGTTGGCATATTGAAAGTTTCCGGGCACAGAGCAATTTGCTATGAAAGCATTCCTCTTACAGAAGCCGCTGTCTTGTAACGGTTGGCGCAATAAATGTCTCATTTTTGTTACGTAAAGTATGGCATTCTTTTAATAGCGGCGCTTTTTGGAGTTAGGCGTGACTTCGGCGTTTGGGGTCCGGACGATCTATGGATTGGAGAGCCTGTTATATATTAGTAAAAGTTTTTTTGTCATTGATTAAATTTATTATAAATCATACCTAGATTACATCTGATATGTGTTTTTGGAAACATGCCTTGTAGTAGTCATTACACGGCATTCTTAACTTTTAAAATATTACGAAAATTTAGTTCATAAATCTGCTAAAGGAGTGTATACACAGCTGAAGATCGCGGCTTCGTTCAAAAAGTGATAATCATCTGAGCCTTTCTAAAGATCAATAAACCTTTTAATTAGTTTAACTTAGAGCAGCCACCAGCTACTTTAATATAAAAAAAAAAAAGCCCAATAAACTCATAATGAATCTCATCCCACCTCGTTAACGTGTAAAAAGCTAATCAGACGTTAACATTCACAGTGATTCCACTCGCAGCGCTTGTGTTTTAATATGCAATTAATAAAATATTCCATTTTCCACGCCGCTGGGGAGTTGGTTTCTTGCGAGAGCCAGTCGAGTAGACACTGTTTGCCACTTGAGACGTCTTCAGCTTTGAGCACGCTCGGAATTTTTGTTTGTTTTTTTTTTCCGTGAAAGTAGGTTCGCGGAATGAGTTTTTACACTAGAATGTGGGTGGAAATAAAAACAGTGGAATTGTCGGGATTATTTAAAAAACTATGGAAGGTATTTTCATACCTATTAGAGTTTTTAAATGACGATAATAAACACACTTGCATGTATACAATGTTAGTAAGGAATAATATTATAAAAGGTGTATTTGTTTATTAGGTTTGCTAACATTTTTAACAGTATGACTATTTCTTAGTACAGTCCTTTAACTACGCGGGCAAAACGTAGTAGTGGGTGTTAACTTAAAATGTTCTACTAAAGCCTCCAAGCTAAAAAAAAGCTTTAAAACTTCCCACTATTAAGAAGATTAGATTATTTATTTTGTTATAAACTGTTTAAAATTTCAATTAAGATACTGAATTCATTAATGTGACAATCTCACATAATATTTCCATTAACTATTCCACGGCTCATTTAATCCACTTCGTAACTAATAAACTTTTATACGTCATACTTCCTCTATTATTAAGGCGCTTAAAGAAAACTGCTCATATATCAACGAAGTACTTTATACTTTAGCCAAGTTTTATGTGGAAAAAGTAGTTTGTACCATAATGTCGATATTAATACATAACTGCTGGTCGGTTACGCCTTAATAATTTCAGAGACTCTTATTGCAGCTATAAAAGTAATAATTTGTAGACTATCTTTCCCCGCCCTGTATGTTTCAATATTCTTGTTCCTACTGAGCTAGTGTTGGCACTGAAACGTAATAATAACAAGACAGTGGGGTGTTAGAAAAAGTTGTTTCTAGCTCAAAGCAATATATGTAGTTATAAAGCAATAATTGTAAATGTAGCTAGAACACGAGTAAAGCAAACTATTGAATACACTACAAGTAGTACTTAATTTACTTGTACTATTGAAGCTTATAAACAATTTATTTATCATCGTTTTTATAATAGAAAAGTGGATTCAAAAAGCTTAAAATGACAACCCTAATTAAAACTAACGTCCATATTAATTAAGCCTTTAAAGCAACATGTTTAAAAACTAATTATCGTATATAAGGAAAGTGAATACATAAAACTAAAAAATGTGGATCAGAACATGATCAGGTTATGTTATTGATGATGTGTCTGTATATTTGAAAAACAAATCGATCCCTTTGTAATAAACAATCAAACAAAAATTTTAACTGTCGTCAAATTGACAGAATTAGACCCAATTGAAACGACCACACGGCACCTAAAGGTAAAGCTGAGCTTTCAATAAAAACATCATCAAAATCTATTCACCCAGTTGCAAAGTTCAGAGGATTGCATTGAGAAGCTCCTCGTTTAAAGTCTGCTGACAAACTGATAAATACATCGCTAGTGACTGCAACGCGATCTAAACGAACGGCCAACAATTTTAAACTCCTGATAAGAATTGAACTCATTGTTCTATGCACAAAAGGGCTGTGAAGGTAACTCGACAATCGCCTTTGTGGCGCCTTCATCCGCCATTTATCCGGGCTATCCGGGCTATCCGGACTATACGGACTTTGTTCCCGGATCGCGATGCTTAAATGGATTAAAGAGTTTGCGAATATTGTATCGGAATACCGATTTTTAAAGCCTCGTTGCTGCACGGGAACAAGATACACTCCAATGAGAGCAGAAATTATATCAACGACTAGCAGTTTGCGCCGGCTTCATCCATGGTATATATATAGTCCATATCACTCAGTGAACTATCAATCTAATGGTGTAAGAATTTTTGTAATTGGTCCAGTGATTTTTGCGTGAAAACGTTACAAACATACAAAAGTATAAAGGGTATCCTCCTTATAATATTAGTGTGGATATGGTGTGAACTCTGATTTTTTGAACTGTGATGTATGTAATGAACACTCAGATATGTAGTTGTGATCAACTTATAAATACTTTTATACTTTAAGCATAAGGAAAACAAGCCTGGTTTATCTAAAACACTCTAAATAACTACTATAATTTATTGTGAAACTAATCGAAACTGAATTATAATTATAAATGAGAAAGAAATCGGGTTGGTTATTTTAAATGTAATTTTTATGTAATATAAAAAGCGGTCAATAATTGATAGGAGTTTCGTTAGTTTAATAAACTTTGTGAAACGCAGTGGGTCGTCTTCTCTGGGTTAGCAATTATATTGTTCGTTGTTTTCGTATTACTACAATGCAGATTTGTCGAATGCAATTTTTCATCATTCTCATCATCATCATCATCATCAGCCCATATATGTTCCCACTGCTGGGACATAGGCCTCCTATGAGGGCCAAGTGCGTGTTGGCAGATGTCACATATCGAACTTTTGATTCTTGGACATGCCGGTTTCCTCACAATGTTTTCCTTCACCGTTTTAAGCAGTGGTGATGTTATCTACATCTGCAGATAAATTGAAAAATCTATTTATTTCCTGCACGCTCGCCAGGTCTCGAACCCAGACTTATCGATTTTGAAGTCCGAGGTTCTCACCACTGAGCCACCACTGCCAATAAGAGCCAGAGCAAACTCTGATTTGGACCACTAATCGCAGGTGTAACGTGTTAGCTGTGTAGTTCATCATCAATTAATATCACCATTATCACCATCAGATCATACATATGTTCTCACTGTAGGGACACGGCTGTCCTATGGCATATGGCAAAATATAATCCACCACGCTGACCAAATGCAATTCTTGTCAAATACCTACATGTATATGGCAAGAATTAATATGGCTGTAACGTTCCACAAATCATTTAAGTTTATCTATATATATAAAATTCTCGTGTCACAGTTTTCGTTGCCATACTCCTCCGAAACGGCTTCACCGATTCCTCTGAAATTTGGTAAGCATACTGGGTAGGTCTGAGAATCGGCTAACATCTATTTTTTATCCCGATATTCCTACGGGATACGGACTTACGCGGGTGAAACCGCGGGGCGCAGCTAGTGTACTATAATTATTATTTTTATTTAATTTCGAGCAACTCAGACTCATTTTGTTAGTAACAATTAATTCTTAAAAACTACGTTAGTATATTATGTCTTATATAAAATAAAATAATTGTGACTACTAGGTATGCCTATTTGTATGTATGTATGTAGTATTTATATTTATAATGCAATTATAAATATAAATACTCGACTCCATTTGAGCGCATGGACGTCTGTATGGTCATTTAATACTAGCGAAAAATTTAGAACAAAAGTATCTCTATATCCCATCCCTTTTGTTGCTACATACAAAAGAACCCATTCAAAATACAATCCGCTCCTAAATTATATTCACAACTGAAACGCAGCTGTAGGATTAAAAAGAAAATGAAAGGAAAGCGATTCTGTTCATTTATTACGATAAATCACGAAAATATACGTTTACAATTTATTATTTATGGACTTGGAGGCTCCCCTTATGAGGTAAAATGAATTCTTGTCTAGGTTACATATTCTAGATTGTAGAGTTAAACATGTCTGTAGAATTTCCGTCAAAATAAAGCAAAAGTTTCACCGTATGTTTAATCCTATGAGATAAATAAAAATATATATACATATCTTTACTTGGTGTGCGTTAAATACATCGCATATTTCCTAACTGCTCTGTGAGAAGGAAGTTCAACTGTTTTATCCAAATAACTAAACCACATTTTGTTCGAAGTAGACCAAATTTAAATGGGATCGTAGGGGGTTTCCATTAAAAAAAATCTAATTGATAATCGTCTTCTTTTTCGAAATTCGGTTAAAAAACCAAGCATGTATAGCTGACTCAATACAAATACAAGGATACACAAACAGACATGTTTGTAATGTGCCCGCATCTTAGCAGGGCCTATTTGTTTACGAATGGGTTGTGGTTAACACTGTGCTGTTTGACATAACACCCCAGAGAGAATGTTCGAGGATACATTCGAAGTTTAATTCATAATATGACAAGTATGTTCCATTTTTAAACATATTACAAGAGGGCCGGAGTTAAGAGAAGACCTGGCCGATAATAATGTAAAAATAAAAAAAGAACATTACATAAATAACACAGAACATATATTAGATAATATGACAGACAGGTAATAAAATTATTATGAGAATCAATCAATGTTTGAATTTGGAATTTTAACGATTTTCCAAAAATTTCATCTGGCCCTGCAGCTCCATCGTAGATTATGACATAAAAAAATATTTCCAATTATATTACCTACATAATACCTACGGTTGATGAACTCCTTTTTTGAACCCGGTTAAAAATGTACATACCTGTAACAAAAATTTTATATTACAAACACAAAATATGTAAATAGTCAATAAATATTGTCGATGAAATATGAAATTGGGAAAAATGAAAAAGCCAAATAAGTTTATATTTGTCGGTAGAAAATAGTGAATTCATTTCACACGACTGGACATAGGAAAATAACGGGTTCGTTTTTTAACGATTTCATATTGATATATGCGGATAACTTTTTGTATAAATAGTGAAGGTATATGGAAATTTCAATGATTTCACATGTATTTTCCATATCGTGAAAAACATACCTAAAGTAGTATTTTCTTGTATTTGATTTTACGAGAGTATTATACATTTATAAAATAAAAACTTTTTAACGGATTTTAAACGCAATTTATTAATTATATTATTAACCCGACGTTTCGAACACTTTACAGCGAGCGTGGTCACGGGGAGACAGTCTTCCCGTAATTTGTAAATACCAATATAATGTAGTAAAATGATAATTTTATAAAAAAATGTGTTCACGATTTATAGAAGCAGTTGAAGGGGCTTAAGAGATTTGTTTTGTATCAAAATTTTACCTTTTTAGTACCCAATGGGTAAAACGGGTCCCTATTATTGTCTATCTATTCGTTGGTCTATCATAAGGCTATTCAGTTGAAATTTTTAGAGATTATGTATAAGTTAACCGCCACAATAATAAATAGTAAAAAATCGAGTTTAGGTCACGATTAGCACGGCCATAATTTGCATTTTTTTGCAAAAAAAAAACCAATTCCAAAAGGAATCCCAAGCATTGCGAGTCCGACTCAGACTTGACCGATTTTTTTCATTAATTCGCTATTTTGAAATAGCAAGCTACTTCAAGGGTCCGTAGCTACTGGTGCCAGCTGGTCTAATTATTCGCCATCAGATATGTTTAAAGCGTATTAAGCTATCATATATTGTAAACTAAGTGTTCAAATACTGTCAATGTAATAGCAAATTTCATAATCATGTCCGAAACGCTATTTTGTAAATATTTTATCGTTTTATTGAAGGAAATAAAATTATTCGAAAATAATGAATTCATGCTTAAACGGTGAAGGAAAAACATCGTGAGGGAACCGGCATGTCCAAGAATTAAAAAATCGACGACATGTGACATCTGCCAACCCGCACTTGGCCAGCGTGGTGGATTATGGCCTGAACCCTCATAGGAGGCCTGTGTCCCAGCAGTGGGAACATATATGGGCTGATGATGATGATGAATGAATTCATATCAGCCAGCCAACAGATAATTTTATTTCACAAAATTGTTTGATACAGCAGCTAAAAGTATATAGTTGGGTGCTTTCAGATGAAGTCTGTATATTGAAGGTGATTATATATTATTACAATTACGTAGATAAATGAGAATGTGTTTGTCGGTTTATCCATCGTTCCCGCGGCAATGGCGGGACGGATGAACATTAGCATTAAGATAACTTTATGGGCGGAGTGATATAGGTTGCTTTTATTCGAAAAATACACATTCTGTTTTATTTTGTAGATGATATAAAACTTTATGTTTGTCCTAGATCTAGGAGAATAAGAGAATAAAGTTTTATTTGCACAATACAGATAAAATCAATTCAACAACAAGAAGCAGGTAAGTGTTATTATGCATGCATATAATAGATAAAAAAATAAGATCTAAAATTATAAAGAGTAAATTTGTTTGCCTGTCCCTCTTCACGCCTAAATCATTGAACCCATTTGAATGAAATTCTCAAGCTATCTCTTAGCTTGAGAAAATACACTAGAAAAATGCAGCAGCGGGTTATACGCTTTTTTGTTTTTATTACGCGAACGAAGCTACGGGCGGAAAAGTAGTCGTAGAAAAATTAATATAAATTATCTTTGTAAGGATAAAGCTGTTTGCAATAGCTACTGACCAATGTCACTATAGAAAGCTACCTAGTATAGTTATGTAAAATTTTGGTAGTGTACTTCGATCAATCCTAGATGGTATAAAATTGGTAATAGTCAATGCTTCTCAAATAACTGTGTCCCTGTCCCTGTTCCCTCCGAGGAATGTAGAAATATGTCCATCCAGAGACAAAACCGCATACGAAAATACTTTAAATAAATTTAACTTCATACTCCGGTGGTCCAGAGTTCCAATCGTGGTCCACAAACACGATTAGCGGCAAATCGCTCGCCGGCCAATGGGCCGTGAAATCCCATAGTTTGTTTCAAATGTATTGGACAAACGTTTCGACCTCTGGCTTTATTTAACTGCGCTTTGCTCTGCTTCTAATTGCGCTATCGAATATCGATGGGTGTGCGAATGGTTAGTTTGTATAGAGCAAAACTCAGTGCTTGTATCTTACTAATATTATAAAAAAAGTTTGTAAGTAGATAGATAGATAACACTTTAGCATACAAGAATTTACAGGAAACAGATAAACACAAACAAAAGAGAGAATATGTACAAATGGCGGTCTTATAGCTAGGTAGCGATCTCTTCCAGACTACCATAAATAATAAGAGAAACATTTTAGAAGAGGAGGATGAGCAAAAATTAAGTAGGGATGGATGGATGGATGAATGTTTATTTCAGGCGAAAACAGCTTATTGTATCTGTTTGAAATGTGGTACAGATAGAGATTATTGTTCGGATTAGCACATGGACTAATGTCATCAACTTTTTCCCGGATACCACGCGAGAGTCACCACGGCTTACAACTAGTATACTAGCTATACTTGTATTAAAAGGAGATAATCTCTGAATCTACTAAACGATTTAAAAAAAATCTTTCGCCAATAGAAAGTCGCTTTATCTGTGAGTGTCATAGGCTATATTTTATTTGTTTTTATCCCGGGCGGAGCCGGGACAAGCGGCTAGAATTATAAATAGACTTGCTCGCTTGCCCAGCTTTGTGATAAAATAATGGCATATATGTAACAAGGAAAACATGTAGATATAATAATGGATAGAATGGATCGAGTAGTTTTTACTATAACCATACCAAGAAGCATTCACAAAAATATTTTATATCAAATAGCCACAACTTGAAAATCCTAATGATTTGGAGATCTGTGCCTTTTGTTAAGCTATTGTTTTATTATTCTCAACGTTATTGTGATTTTATAAACATGTATAATTGTAACATTTGTTTTAAAAATAATTCACATCACAAAATTTACGATTTTAAATAATCTGAAATAAAAATCACATTTTCAACTTATTGAGGAATGCTCTAAGCTCAAATTAAGTAGCATGTATCAGTAAATCCACAGGCCACAGGTATAAGAATATATTTAAGCATTTTTTATTTGTACTTAAATGAGACATATATATAGATACAACAAGGCTTATGACAGATGCATTATAATGAAATAACTTTCCTATCCCCAAAAACATAAATTCATTACTAGAAACACCACCTTACAGATACCAAACAGTTCTTTATAACAAATTATCACGTTTTCATATTAATAAATCGTCGCGTAGTAACAGGCGAGCATCGTTTTCCTTGCATTTCCTAGCTTCTTCAAAGTTTTTATAGTTAATGAGTTTTTGATGGTTGAGAGAAGAGCAAACTATGAAAACCGTGACAAAGCTTACACTTTTCCCATTCCGTAACCATTTTTATATTAAAACTACGTTCCGCTGACGTTTGTTTTAAAACTAACTTACTTATTTATAGAAATAATTTTGCGGCGATGTAAATTGTGAATTTGTTTTGTGTGACACTACATGTTTGTGTTTTGCATTGTTATTCTAGAAGAACAAATGTTCTTAATTTAAAATTGAGGTACAATTATGAAAAAAAAAATAAACTTATATTTTATTCGAATTTCAATTATATATTTTCCAATGCATTTTATATTTATTCTTATATTTCATTAATATTCATATTGTTATCGTAAGAAAAAAAAGCCACCCCTTTAGTCAATTTGCGGTTTGTCATATATTTGTCGCCCAACGACATCTTATTCGTCAATATATGTCCAGCAGTTTGGGTTGAAACGCGTGCCAATAAAAGAGACAAACAGACATAACCACATACATATTCTCGAACATTACCTTCCTACTTAGCCTTACCGCCGTCGGGTAATAATGTTTACCAAACATTCTATTATTATTTCTTTTTCTCTGCTCGATTACGTAACATTTGAAAAGAACAAATAAAAATTAAATGGCTTTCCCCATAACAACACTAAGAGTATTGCTTTCTGCGATATTCTTGGCTGATTGTCTACTTTACTTCAGAACAAATAAAATTGCATTGTCGTCTGGGAAAATAGCTTTCAAATGCGTAGATGCTTCTTAAGATAACATTATGTTGTATTAATACTCAGTTATATATTGTTAAATATTTATATGCTATCATTTGGATACCGTTACTGTTTGTTTGATTAAACACACGGAAAATATGGTAGCAAAAAAAAATACATATTTTGGAGAATAAGGAACCTTATCGCTTAGAAACGTTTTTACTATAGATTTATTGAAGTCTGCTTTGCCATAGAGTAGAAAATGTAACGGCAAGAAAAGGCCAATTATTAACATTTCGCAGATTTAGTACAATACGTTAAATAAAACTGTAGATCTATTTAAACCGGCCAGTGTTAGTTTTAACTGAGTTGAAAGAATCTCAAGGCAACATTTTTCACATTTAGCGTGGCCTGCTCTTGGTAGCGAACATGTACGTTGATTTAATTACACAGTTTCGCGCCGCACTACCAGTTGAGAGGGATTGTATAACTTAGCGGCCCAAGGATGGAACCTTGAGCGACTCCTAGCTGTGTATTTTTACAACTTTACATTTTAACGTCAGTTGGTAGAATTTAGGGTTAAAAATTGTATTATTCTTATATTTAAAGTGCTTGTTTTACATAGTGTTATAATAAGCAAGTAATCTGTCCGTTCTTTGTGATAAAATATACATATTACTAGCTGAACCCGGCAAACGCTGTTCTGCCTTACTCTTATCATTTAGGGGTATGAAAAATAGATGTTGACCGATTCTCATAGATACCGGATAAGCACAAAAAATTTCACCAAAATCGCTCAAGCCGTTTCGGAGGAGTATGGCAACAAAAACTGTGACACGAGAATTTTATATATTAAGATATATGATTTTATATGATATTGTATACATATTAAGTAGATAAGTAAAATTGTAATGTAGGTATTTGAAAGAACAACTACAGTTATTTTTTATGTGTACATATGTGTCATATTAATAATACTATCTTTCTTTCTGTGTAACATAGCAATTTATATTCACATATCTTAATTCAAATTATATTAAAGATTAAAGCTTCACATCAACAATGCCAGGGCCTGGAAACAGTTGCTTCCACTACACAATACACGGTAATAAAACGAAATTGTAATTTGGACTCGCAAATGTGATATTTCACACAATCAGGCCGACTTCATGCATTGTTTCATTTTGCGTCACAACTTTGAATGTAAGAGTTTAATGCGCTTCTCTTATTTGTCACTCGAGTGTGCTATTGCTACTCGTTGAGTTAGCATTTTATATAACAAGCGAAACAAATTATATTATGAGGATATTTTAATATTATTGTTAGAAGTAGATTCAGTTTTCTTTATACCTCCACAAGTCTCCACCAAATGGATGGTGTGACGTATTTGAGCAATAATTTGTGACAGTTGGCTATATGAATATAGTACTTAAATTTAGTAATGAAACAGATTTTTCGCGTTAATTAATAAATTGATACGCGCAAAATCAAACAGAAAAATACAAAATAATAGAATAATTATGTAATAAAATACCGATCCGCCTACAAATCGTCAGAACTAGACCAAAATCAATTTGGGCCGGGCTTGTACCAGCTATCAAATCAAAAAAAGTCATCGAAATTGGTTCATCTAATAAAAAGTGATGCGGTAGCAAACACAAAACGAGTCGAATGTGGTAAATTTTCATTCACTTTCACCTCAAATTGCCGAATTTATTTTAGAAATAACCTATCCTCCTAATGTTATAAATGCGAAAGTTTGTAAGGATGTGTGTATGTTTGCTGCTCTTTCACGCAAAAACTGCTGAACCGATTGCAATGAAATTTAGTACGTAGACAGCTGGATAATTTTTATCCCGCTATTCTTACAGAATACAGACTTACGCGGGTGAAACCGCGCGGCGCAGCTAGTAATCTATAACCTTCAGACAAACGTATTTAAAAGCAATACACAGTATTAATGTTGATTAAATAAATCTAACAGATTATTGCAATAGTATCGCCGTGTGACGTTAGTTAAATAGCATTATCGTATATATCTTTATATTGAGCATTAATTAATCTTGTTTCGTGATTGTTTTTTACGCCAGTAATAAATAATATACATATTATAGAAATGCACTTTGCGAAGGTCGTTATGACTAATATCTTTTAAATGGTTAATTCTTCATGTAAATTAATCTTTTTGTGTGCGACAAACACACTTTTATCTTAGTTAAAATAAAGATACAAAAAAGGGTACCACTTTCTTTCTTCTTTATTTGTAACTTAAAAACAAACCGTCTTCAATTTGTTCAAATGAGACGAAATTTTAATGGGACCACACGAGAGGCATCAGCTTTCAAACAATAAATAGAACAATCACACAATCGGTGCACCCAAACACCCAGTCGAAAGTTCTGAGCTAACAAACCCAAAAAAATCGAATTATGTTCCATATATGTTCCCACTGCTGGGACACAGGCCTCCTATTCTTGGAAATGCCGGTTTCCTCACGATGTATTCCTTCCGTTTTAAGCAGTGGTGATGTTATCTACATGTGCAGATAAATTGAAAAGTCAATTTAGTTTCCTGCACGCTCGCCCGGTCTCGAACCCCGACTTATCAAATTTGGAGTCCGAGGTTCTCACCACTGAGCCACCACTGCTTTTGCATATAACAATATAACAGCGTTTAATAATAAACCTGTGAACAGGACAGCATCCAGCGTGTAGTTAACAACTAATAACAAGCAGTTAATTGTCGCCCCCAAGTTTGTAGTGTTCAGACGGTGTAGCGAAAATAACTTTATGTTCAACTAAATGTTAAGGATTTACATACAAGAGCGTTTAATGGAATACCTACAAAGTTATAACATAGATATAAGTTAGGGTATAGCTAGATCGGTATTTGAAACCTCATCTTCACTTAGAATAAATAGGTCACAGTTTTTATTGAATTAAATTAACAAAAGGCAATAGATAAACACTTCTTCACTTATTAGCTTCTTAGTAGTGGAATAATCTCAATTAATATTGTAAATGCACTAATGCTGTATGCCTATCTCTTCATGTTTAAACCAATGAACCGATTTGCTTAAAATTTGACAGTGAAATTTTTTGAGATCCGCGAAAGAGCATTTTTGTCTTTCAACTCCCACGGGATCGGCAACTGTTGGGTAAAATCATGCTACTGTGATTCGTTCGGTGAGATGGAAAGCTGGAAGCCCGTATCCGTTTCCCAACCTTTCCCAATCTATTCCTCTATGCCTTCCATCAGTCCTATTACCTACTAAAATTCTTTTATCCACTAAAATTGGCAATCAATTTGCACAGGCCGAAAGTATGCGTACTGGCATGTTTTCTAAAAAAGTTTACATTACACTGAACAAAAAAAAAAACACAGAACCTTCTGACATTTATGAGAACGGCTATGAGAACGGCTATTTAAACACGCATCAGAAGATGATATGCACATTATATTAGTCATTTAATACATTAAAATCACTTCCATAAAGTAAATAGGGTATGGACTATAGAATATGCTAAAATAACAGTAACGTGCATGAAAGAGCTCCCAATTCACATACAGATTAAACGTAGCACTGCAATTGTGAAATTAAATTACTGTGCTCGTACTCTAAGTCCTTGGGGCCTGGCGTCTGTTTCATATCAAATAACTTGGGTCTTCGTGAATGATTATCACAGCTTAAATATAATATCATTTGAATTCATAATAGGGTTGAAAGATTTTTCGAATATTTATGTTTTCCAAAATTTGTTGTCTACACTAATACAAGAAAGAGGATACTTTTGTATTTTGTATGTTTGTAACGTTTTCACGCAATAACCACTGTACCGATTTAAAAATTTTTTTCACCGTTATAAAGCTGCAACTTTACTGAGTTGCACAGGTTACATATGTATCACAGGCGAAGCCGTGGCAAACAGCCAGTTGTTAATACAATTACAAGTGAAAATTAATTGGAAAAAGTGAGTACAGTGAAATAAGGAGTTTAAACTAAAACATGTAATAACAATTTGATCTATTGGTTCGTACGAAAATATACTCAGAAAAAACTTTATACTATATAAAGAACTACAGACAAACACGGTTATCTGAAAATCCTACTAATACGTGTAGTATTAGTAGGATTTACTCTCTATCCTACTAATATTATAAATGCGAAAGTTTGCAAGGATGTGTGTACGTGTTTGCTGGTCTTTCACGCAAAAACTATTGAACCGAATGCAATGAAATTTGGAACGTAGATAGCTGAACAACTGGAATAAAATAAAGGTAACTTTTTATCCCGATATTCCTACGGGATACGGACATAAGCGGGTGAAACCGCGGGCCGCAGCTAGTAAATAATAAATAAAAAAAAGGGAAAACGTAACGCCGCCGCAATATTGTTAAAATAAAATTATGTATTTTCACGATATATTAATTGGCAGACGATTTCCATGAGACTGCATATAAAATAAAAAAATATATAAAATGATATAACATCATACAGTTTTATGTAATTCTGAACCGAAACGAAAATATATATATTGCAAGGTATTTTTAAACCATAGCGCGTGATAAATTTTCATTCCGCGCAGCGAAATAAAAACTTTTGATGCAATTAGATTAAAATTTATTATAACATTTTACTGTTTAATATTTATAAAAGAAGTAATGTTGGCTTTTGGAAAAAGATTTTTTTACGACACGATCAAATGACTGTATTTCACAATAAAAGTGATACTATAGCTGGATATATTAATAGAATCACTCCAATATTATAAATGTGAAAGTTTGTTTGTTTGGATATTTGTCCGTCCGTTCGTGATTTGGTATAAAGACAGGGTCTGGTCTGGGCGGAGCGTCTATTTACTTATAATCGCAGCGATTGAAATAAATACTTTTAGAATAAAAATCTATTTGCATCTTCATTGAGTAAATATTTTCAGTTTTAATTTATCTACCAAAGAGTAGCATAATAATACGGGTTTTATCTACTACCACTAGAATATTGAGCATAACGTTTTTTTTCTACTTTTACGGCAAAACCAAAAAAGTATTTTTTCTCTTTCACGGAAAATATCAATTTCGCTGTACCTTCCTATTTGAACTGTTCCCACTCGTGGTATAAATTTGTAAAGTAAAAGCTTTCTCGTATGAAACTTATTTACGTAAAGATATTTCGATAAAAATCACTGAGCCCGAAAATTAAAATTTAGGACTTTCCCTTGCGTGAGAATTCAGATGTGATCTGAGATAAATTAGAAAAAATTGTTACATCAGCAACAGTGTTTTACATTCAATGAGATATAATGGATAATTTTCGCAAATGCAAGTAAGTTTCCGTGGTGTAGCGGTTATCACATCTGCCTAACACGCAGAAGGCCCCCGGTTCGATCCCGGGCGGAAACAATTTTTATTTTCATGTCTTTTACTTATCCTTATAAATATTAGTTTTGATGACGAAGATGTGTTCGTTTGTTTGTTTGTTTGTGCTTACATCTGGTATTTATATGTTGCTATAACACGACAATTTTTGTGGGGGTATCTTTCACGTTGCGAGCTGGCCCAATTCGTGCTCGACTGCAAGGCAAAGATGTAATTAAAAAAATCGATCATATTCCCCTCTTATTTCCTGCCTTCTTTCAATATAAATAACATCTAAAATGAAATAACACATTCAGATTAGCATCTAGTAACTAATTTCAAAACTTCGTCCATAACACAACACTGCTGCACTTCTGTTATAATTAATTATCCTTTGCGCTTTTAGAATTCGCTGGCTCAGCTGGAGCATCTAGCTTATTCATTATAGTATTAATGTTTTACTACACGAGGATTAGATGCGAAATTGGGTCTTAAGTTAGACATGTTAGTGTCGATAATTGATTGTGTTTGGTGATACATATGTGTAAAGCTAGCAACAATGGATTTAATAAGATACGTAAAACTAACGTTTTGAATGTGCGCTTATTTTCTAACTTTCCAAAATAACGAAGAATTTTAAATACGAAAAATATATTAATGAAGTGTTCGTTATTGCGGTGTTTCTTTAGCTAGATTTACTCTTTTTGAACAATTATTATCGATAAATAAATAGCTCGACTTTCATCGACGAGCTGACAAACCGTTTCTAGAAAGAACCATAATTTTCTGATTTAAAAATCTCTTCAGAAACGATTTTCGAACAGTTTTGAATGTGACACTAACTAATTTGCATTTCTTGATAAGTATGAAACGGATAGATTATTATATAATTCAAAATTCTAATTGATTTATTTGTATTTAAATAATAAAAAATACCCATTTAATTAAATAGCCTTCCTGTACATGCATCTATAACAAGTATGTACTTGACTGGCAGCTTTTTAAAGTAAATTCCCTCTCATTTATTAATAAAATACTGCTTACATTACAACTCGCGATCTTAAAAGAATTCCGGAACCTCGACCAATCGGCCTCAGAAAACTGTTTAAAACTCATCTCGGGGATATTCCTATGATAAATGTCTTTGAGGAAATAGTTTCAAGATTATCCCAGCATTTCTCTTAAATGGGAATAAACCGATTTAATGAAAAATACCGGGCAAGTTTTGCATTCAGTGCACTACGATTAATTGCGCCGAATACCGCTTTGTTAGTGAAATGGGCTCTCAACGAATTCACTTTCGTTTTTATTATAATATTTCGCTTAGAACTAAATTGCAATATTATGAGTGAACAGGCTATAAATTAATGTTATTGGGATAATGGTTGTTAAGTAATATTACTTAATTACGACAATATTGTCCGTAATGAATTCTCCAATAAATGTCCTTGTCTTTTTATTGTTAAGGTTGTCTGGTAGAGATCTCTACTTAGCGATATGGCCGCTTTTTTCTAAGCTAACCTTTTTTCTTTTATCGAAATACATAATTTTTATTCATTCATTCAGTGTCACTACAAAAATAATTAACTCGGCTATAATAATTAGCTTCCGGTTAATTGGCTGTTAATGCAGTTCCAATTGAATTACCGAGGTATTTGCATGTAATAAATAAATAAATTATTATTTAAACAAACTGATTGCTCATAATTCAAAAAGTCAATGGGAAATTTGCTATACCTAGTTTTTTTTTTCTATAAAGCCATTGTTTCTTTTTATGTCGCCGTCGGAAATGAAGCTGGTGGGTCGGTGTTTCATCTTTCTATTAAACAGTGGGCAATTAAGATTTTAGTTCGTCTGATAGTCGGCGATCACCATCGTCTGCTTGTAAGGAGAAACGTATAAGGAAAGAGGAAAATGAGGAATAACAGAAGGAACAATTTAACAAGAAGTAGGAAAAATATAGCTTCCTCATTTTTGCTAATTGCTTACGAGTGCATAAATTTATAAAACAACTCATAAATCAATCTCAACATGTCGAGATATATTTATGACATATATTTGTATTGTTTTTATTCGTCAATGCTGATAAAAAAACAACATTTTACGTTCCCACAAAACTAGATGAACGCGTTCTTATATTTTTGTGCATTTTTTATTTTCATTAATTGAACATTCATACCGGTGATTGTTGACGTAAATATTTAAATCTTGCTGCCATTTTACGTCCATTGTTATGCTTTAGAATTACTGGACACGTTCCATATATTTTATTAATAAAATCTAAGATAAAACTTCATAAATCCGAAAATCAGGTCAATTCAAAAATATGTTTTCTTTTTTTTGTATCAAAATGACTAAATTTTTTAGAAAACCTTTTCAACTATTTATACAATTAACAGTTAGAAAAGATACAAGGTTAACACCTAACATGGTATCATGACGTCTTAAAGCAGACCTAATTTCAGTGTAAAAGAGTAAACGGCAAAACACTCCTCCACTCTGGAATTAGTACTGCTTTAAAAGATAGTTACCTCACAGCTACAGTCATAAACGATATTTTCCAAAATCTATCTAGCTAGATACAACATCAATATAATGGTACGATATTCTAGCTCCATAATTTCATATCATATAACTTAGAAGCGTCTGAGCACGCTTCGACAAATGAGAGAAGACAGCGCTTTCAAAATAATGAAACAGTACACAATTGGAAATTTATAACAGTGCGAAGTTTTGACAGGCTTTTAAATAATAAACTTCTCTAGTGGCTTGAGACACGCCGTGACAGAAATGGCAGAGAATTCTCTGACATATAAACATTTATCCTTACAATCAGGCCATTTGATATTATGCAGAACATTGTTCTGTAAATTATTTTAAAGAACAACTATACTATTTAAAACTGTAGATAATTTTAGCGAGGAACTTACGAATAAATCTTTTAATATATTTCATCCGTTAAATAAACCTTAAACATTTAATCGCAATAATATATCTTTAAAAGCGACACTTCAACTCAACAATCACAAAACTTCAACAAAACAATAACAAACATATAAAAATAATTGCAAGCAAACAATAGAGAGTTTTAAGAGGAAGTTACGAGATGCAGGTTCTCTGAGTGACGCGTGACAAGCGAATAAATTAAAGATGTATGCGACACACCCTAGCTTGTTTGTTCTCATCTTAATTGTTTGCGAGGTTTTAATTATTTCGTTGTGTGCTCTCGTGCTTTTGAGTTTTGATACTGGCGTCAACTTTGTGTGACATTTGCTTGAAGAGTGGGTGAGGTGAAACTTGCTTTATTGAGATAAGGTTAAATCATATTGTTTAAAATTTGTTTAGATTAATGTTATGAAATATGAGTATGTATTAAAGGCAAATGATTAAAACAGACGCCGGCTCAGACTGGAATGTTTATGTTAATTATTTTTCTCTGTAAATCGTTGAAATATGTTATATTGTATATGATATAAGTCTATATTGGTTTGCATATTTCTGTTTTAAACAATTCAAACACAAGTCTTTAGTAGTCCTTATTATTTTACAGTATCACAGTTTTGTTCCATAATGCTGATGAAAATTTGAAGCAAAAAAATATACATTAAACGTTAAAAATTTCTATGGCCGAGATCCAAACCAAAGAATATCGCCCTCGCTGAAAATATATGAACAGTTCATAATGTTATAGATGGGCCTACGATGCCAACAGCTACGCTCGTAGACAGGTCGTAGCCGTAGCTACATCATAGGCAATGTGTTTTAAAATTAAAAATGTCAAGTATTAATTAATGGGACGAAATATTATTTTTTCAATTCTAATAATAATAATTATCATCATCAGCCCTTATATTATGTGAGCACTGCAAGGATACAGGCCACATTACGATGGCCAAGTGCGGGTTGGCAGATGATACATGCCGTAGAATTTTTTGTTCTTGGTCATGCCGATTTCCTCACGATATTTTTCTCCACTTTTCGAACCGTAGTGATATGCAGATAAAATTAAAAATCAATCCAAAACGGCTCGAACTTCCCACTTTTTTTAAGTCTAAGATTCTTATCGCTGAGCCAACACTGCTTGAATAAATTCGCATATTACATTATAAATATAATAGATAAAATTAAAAATTTTCACATGTATATTAATAGCAAGATACATAGATCATTACTTATTATTTTATATGAATTGCTGACGGAGCAAAAATTGTTCTTCTACTAAGTAATCACCTACGGAAGACCCGTTATAAAACCTAAGACCATAATATACTTACAAGAAAAAACCATGAATAGCGGTCAAATAAGGTCAAAAATTTCCGAATGGTTAAAAACATATCAACAGCCCTTCTCTCCACCCAAAACCCCTTAAATCCCACTGAATACCACAACATAAAATGTCCCTATATATATATTTTGACCTTAACATAGTACTCAGCTTAAATCACGGGTCCAATTAACGTTGTGACCAGAACACAGCAAGTTTTAATGACCTCCGCGAAGACTCGAGCACTGTTTAATTTAATAGCCTGTGTTGAAGGCTCTTGTGAACCAGGTGAATGCTGGTTAGCGTTGTTGGTATAAGGGTACAGTATAATTTGGTTATAAAATACTAGCTATCGCCCGCGACTTCGGCCGCGTAGTCAAACGAAATTCCCGTGAGAATTGTATCTCAAAATAAAATGTTGTCTATGTCATTGACAGATATCGTGGCTCTCCATTTTAAAAATATTTTTTAAAATCAGTCCAGTAAATCCAGAGATTAACCCCTACAATTACACAAAACGAAAAACTCGCAATCTTTACCCCTAATATTTAGATATTAGAGCGAATTTACTATCATAAGCAGTTAATAACATATTCTTAACTCAGCGTGTATTTAGTTTAATTTAAAACAAAGTATAATAAAGACACGGCTATAACTCAAGCATTCGATATTAATTTCCCTGCGCACATGTCGCCTATAAATTGGCCTCGCTCCATGTGGCTCTCAACTATCCGATATTTGCTTTTGCCTCTTTAGTTTATTGTTATATTATAGAATAATATACGTTTTAATGTGTCATATCATAGAAGAGAGAGAGATTTAATTAATAAACTCAAAATTATTTTATCGGAAAGCTTAAGCATTCCAAAATTTGAATTGGAAATAGATTATTATCAAATTCTAGTTTCAACAGAAGAATTTAGTTACAACTAATTCTAACTAGGGAAAACGCGTCAAAATATCAAAATATTAACTGTATATATAAGTAGATTACCTACGCAGTGTAGTCTTAAAAGTATGAATACAACAAAGAATTCAGTAGAAATCTAAAAGCTGCCAAAGAAAAGCAGTAACCTAAACAATTTGAAGGGAATTATACTTTTATCTAAACGTTTTATGTCTCTTTAGATGGCTTCTAGACGGATTGAACGAAAGTAAAAGAGTACTTAAAGTTGTAAAAAATCTTGCTTCGACTGCGCAATTATTCTTAGAACAACATTAATTTTACTGTACTTGTTATTGCTTGTGCATTTATTTTGTTTTGGGGATTGAGTAGGGTTGTCAAGTGAAAATTATTAAAAAATTATATCTTATTTTATATACTACTAAATAGATAGATGTTTCCGCGTATTAGATTACAATATCTACGCATATAATCTTAAATTTTAACTCACTTTTGTCGAAATCTTGTGTTCTAAAATGCGTAATGAAACGGAGTTTTGCTAGCGTCTTAGTGGTAACCCTAATTCGGAGGCTTTTAAACCAAATTATTTACACGTGCGCCAACTTTTAATAGGAAAACTTGTTTTGAAGTCTCATTACTATTAATATTCAGACGTTGAATGAACTTTTGTTCGCATTGAAAGGTTTCTTAATTCATTATTGGAGTATAATATGAAACGATGATCATAATATGAAATGATGTCATCTGTCCGACAGTCTGCTTTTCTTTACGCGTAAACCACTAAACGGATTTAGACGAAATTTAGTACAAAGACAGTTTGAGATCTGAGAAAGTACATAGGATAGGTTCTACCAAAGAAACCCAAGGGAACAGTAAATCATCATCATCATCAGCCCATACATGTTCGCTCTGCTAGGACACAGGCCTTATGCCTCCTATGAGGGTTCAGGCAGGTTCAGTTCAGGCCTCAAGGAGGCATAGATAATCCACCACGCTGGCCACGTGCGGGTTGGCAGATGTCTAATGTCGAACGGTAAATACAAGCGGAGAAACGGGTAAGCTAGTATTATAAATTTTGTGATATGATGATTCCGCAGCAACGGTGTTTAAGTTAAAATCTAATTTTCATATAACAACTCTGCAATATGTTGATTCAACTATTCTAACTTTCTACCACCATAACGGGGCTTATACGGCATATGATTACGGGCCTTAACATATAGTAGGAAAATATTTATTTCGACCTTGATGAGGTCAGCAACATACAACATCTTCAATTAAAAATATAAAAAATAAAGCATTTTTTTCTACTAAAAAATTTAGATACAAAAGCCAAGTTTATTACCTGCATTGTTATAAATTCATAACTCAGTTTAATTTATTGCTGGCAATCAAAATTTATGTTCTGTGCAATGTATTTAAAACGAAACGAAATATGTTATTTCATGGTCAGAGAGAGATTTATATTCATATTTGAAATAAATTCTGTTACTATCTGACATTGTCACAAAGTGTGAAAAATGTGGACGACTTACAAATAACATTTTATTGCATCCTTCAATAATACTTCAAGTATTTCAAAAATGCTTTAATACCTACTTATAATTAAGGGTCGATTTTTCATTCCTATTTAAATTTAATCGTCGAATATCGTATGAAACAACCATTACAAAAATGTGTCATTTTACGGGCAAAATTTTTATATTGTTGTGTAATAATTTATTAGATGGAAGTTTAGTTTTTTATTCAATTAAAATTCTTATATAAGCACTTTTAAACCAACTTTACACAGCATTTTTTTTAGATTTAAATGGTCCTTAGATATATTAAAAGATAGTTATAGTTGACGCGATTTTTATATCAGAGTCTATCTGTTTATTACAATAGAGGAAAATGATGCATACAATTGTTATTAAACCATTCTTTGTCAGATAGTACGCGATCTTAGCGCGCGTCAAATGCTAACGCCATAATATAACGCCGAGTTGTGTTGATGCTTTGTCCTATAACGTCATCATAGTGCGCGTCCAGCACTATCCTAACGCCGTGCGATGGCAAATTGTGTTGATTTACGCGCTAATGGCTGTGTCAGATAGAATGAGTACTTAGTGCGCATTAGGGCTTTGTTGGCGCGGAAAACACAATTCAGGGTCATAGCGGGGCTTCAGGTTAGCGCTCACACGCGCGCTAAGACCGCGCCTTTACTGGGAACCTACAAGTTTCAATATAATATTACTCATATAAATATACAACAACAACACAGATATTTTATTCATGAGTTATAACATGAATAGAAGTACGCGGTTAGAACGTATACGTGGTTTAATATAAGCAAACAAAATTATTTGAACTTCAACAAATTTCGCTCCGCCGTACAACATTTTAAATAAACGATGATTGCACTAATTACTTTAATGGAAGAGATTAAAGCCTTGGCCCCTTTTAACAGGCGCTCCAAGATCTTAACTGAGTGTTTCAAGAAAATGTACATTTTTCCCAATTTTCATACCGTTTCTAATTCGTTTATTATGTTTAAAGGTTGATACAAAAATTATTTCATTAGAATTCGAAGAAAAATTATGCGGAGCATTATACATTTTAGCGCTTTGAAGTTAGGCATTTTTATTGGAATTCATAAAATGCGAATGGAATTGATTCTTAAAGCGACTTGTGATTTTTCGAGTTTCACGCATTTTTCTTTGATGATTTGATTTTTTACGAAATATTGGAATATAAATTTGTATGTAGATACACTTGTTACCATGTTTAAAATTATATGACTATTTATAAATACATATAGTTTAAAAATGATAAACATTTGGCTAGCAACACATTACAACACTAACACTGTGTTGTAGATTTGTTGAAAGTTCTCCTAGGAGCGGCAACATTTAAACAAATTACAGCAACACTGTTCATCAACTGTTGCTCAACCAATGTTTACTGTAAATATGAAACTTATATTTAAATACTATTTAAGTCAGTTTTATAGCATTGAAATGAGAAATTTTGAAAGACTAGAAAAATTTGATCACGAGGCGGGATTCGAGCTCGCGTCTTTTTGCCAAACCGTAACGCCTAGCCTCTCGGCCTCTCGGCCTCTCGGCCACCCGAGGTTCGTGATCGTGAGAGTATGAATACATATCTATTAATATCTTAACTTCCTACACATAATGTTATTAATTCACAAGTACTATTAATGTTTAAGTCAGTCCGTGATTACAAAGGGTTAAACGATTGTATAGTCGAGTTAAAATTCCATTAAATCCGATTTCTGAACGCACAAGAAGAACACATAACGTTAAATGTATACAAATGGCGGAACATGTGAAGTTCTTACTTCTAAGATGTTTATGAATGTCATCTAATGAACGGGTTTTGTAGGTTGCCTATTCTTTCGTACATTTTAGCTGTAAAGTTATTTCAGATTTTTTTGTTTAAACTGATAAGTATTAACAAGTTAACGTTATTTATTACATGATATTTGTAATTCTTGAAAAAACCGAATGAAATAGACATTTTCATGCGAAACACGGTTTTCGATTTATCGCCTACACAACAGAGAGAGGGGCTTATAATTCGATTATACCAACTTTAAATTTAGCACAAAAATAACATTTCCAAAGAAAGCATTCCAGAAATCCCCAGGAAAATTTCCCGAAATCCACGTTATTTTACAATCCACACGAATATTGCCTACGTCGTGAACATTCTGTGAAACTTATAGAGTTCATATAACTGTCACTGCTATATATATGTAAGAAGATATCGATGTTTGTGGTAGGTTAATGTTTAGGATATTTTTTGTGTATAAAACCAGTCTTGGAAAGCGTTTTTATGTAGAAATTGGTTGTGGAATATTTAATACATCGACCTTAGTTACCGAGAGTTTATTTTTTATTTTCATCAGGCTTAGACTGGAATTTAGTTTTAAGCGACGACTAAAAACTTACTCTATTTATCTGCGAACATTCAAATAAAGTTTCTAAGGTAGACTAAGGAAGTTAGATGTAGAGACGTAGTATACATTTAGGTCAATAATAATAAATACTTGTCATCCCCTTCAGGTTGCGTTATAAGTACAGTTGATCTTTTATCTTTTTTCCTATCTTCATGTATTCAAACTTGTTACCAGCTGAGATGTAAGAAAAAATTTACTATAACCATAATATCATATTGAATTATTTATTAATTGCCAAACGTCTTTAACTGAACAAACAGAGTGTCGGATTAATACAATATTTCTTACACATCCCCAGGATTTTTTTTTTCTTATATAGCTTCGCCTATACATAAAAAGGAAAAGACTATATCCTTTCTGCGATCTCAAACAATCTCGATACCAAATTTCATCCAAATCGGTTCGATGGTTTAAGCTGGGAGAAGAGATAGACAGACAGGTCGATAGACAGAGTTGCTTTCGCATTTATAAAGCTTGTAACGAAAAGTAGGGTTACGTCTCTTTTCATAAAACTTCCAGACTTACAAAAGAATAGCTGCGCCCCGCGGTTTCGCCCGCGTAATTCCGTATTCCGTAAGAATATCGGGATAAAAAGTGGCCTATATGTTATTCCAGTTGTCCAGCTGTCTACGTACCAAATTTGATTGCATTCGGTTCTTTAGTTTTTGCGTGAAAGAGTAACTTACACACACATCCTTAAAACTTTCGCATTTCTAATATTAGTAGGATTCCCATCGCTCGCATTAAATACGACATTAAATAATTACGCAATTAAATACGCCATAAAGATTACCAAACAACCTCACAACACAGGACATTTATTTATTTAATTGTATATAAATAGCCACAAGCAATGACGCCATTCGACAATACTTAACAGCACTTAGGTTCAAAGGTCCTAGCGCACTCGGCTCTTGAAATATAAATTCGCTTAATGACACGCCCCGCGTTCGCCCAATCGTACCGCCATTTCTAGATGCTTCTATTCAGTTTGTAGCTTGTGCTTCACCATTTAATAGAATGCACGGCGAATTTCATTGCTATAACTTTGTTATGCAAGAGCTTATGATTTCAATATTTAAATCGGCAAATACAACCGTGGTTTTTATTATTCGTAGTATTTATCTTCTAATATATAAAATTCTCGTGTCACAGTTTTCGTTGCCATACTCCTCCGAAACGGCTTGACCGATTTTGATGAAATTTTTTGTGCTGATCCGGTATCTATGAGAATCGGCCAACATCTATTTTTCATACCCCTAAATGATAAGAGTAAGGCAAAACAGCGTTTGCCGGGTGCAGCTAGTCTACTAGATAAAAATAAGTCGGGATTTCCTTCCTGACGCTATAACTCGAGAACGCACGGACCGATTTCCACGGTTTTGCATTCGTTGGAAAGGTCTCGGGCTCCGTGAGGTTTATAGCAAAGAAAATTCGGGAAAAATTTTAACAGAAAAGCGGGAAAATCATTTTTCACACACAGCCATCTGGTGGCGAAACGGAGTTCGCCGGGTTTGCTAGTCTATGTATAAAATTCTCGTGTCACAGTTTTCGTTGCCATGCTCCTCCGAAACCGCTTGACTGATTTTGATGAAATTTTTTGTGCATATCGGGTAGGTTTGAGAATCGGCCAACATCTATTTTCCATACACCTAAATGATAAGAGCAAGGCAGAACAACGTTTGCCGGGTGCAGCTAGTTTATCTATATATTATTATATCTCTTATTATATCTATCTATTATTATATGTCATGTGATAATGACTAACGTGACATGACACTCACAGATTTGGCTTTCTATTGGTTAAAGAGTATCAAACGAGAAACATAGGGAAAACATAAAATAGAGTAGAATTGACCTACGTTTTTGTCACGTCGGTTGAACATTTGGACGAAATTTAAGCCTTGATTTTTTGATAATATTGTGGAAAAGCTTAAATATCTACCGAAAGTCTACATTATCGGTTAAACTACACGTCAAACAAAAAGTTTAAAATTGAGTTATCGAACATTTTTAACTTTATAAACTTCAATTTAACTTTTATCCAATATAATATTTGATCCATACTTGTTAGGTAGGTTTATTATTAATCAAGAAAAGTTCAGGGAATTATTTTTCGCAATTTTTAATTAATTGAAAAGAAAATAATTTTGTGGAATTATTATTCGCAATTTTTTTATTAATTTGAAAGAAAGTAATTTGATTTTCAGTCCCGGAGTTTATCCCGCATGTTTCTCGTACCCGAGGGATTTCCGGGATAAAAATTTTCCTATGTCCTTTGTGGGTTCTCAAACTATCTATGTAGAAAATTTCAACCAAATCGGTTGAGCGGTTTAGGTGTGACTAGATAGGCAGACTTTCTGTCACATTTATGATAGTAATCAACATGAAAATGTTAACACATCAACACAAGTTATATAAAGCTGAAGAGTTTGATTATTTTGTTTCAACGCGCTAATCTCAGGAACTACTGGACCGATTAGATTACAGGACCAGATAGTTGGAGAAAGGCTATAGTTGTAACATCATTTACGACATGGGTGACAGCTGCGGGGCACAACTAGTTATACATACTGGACTCAGGCCGCCGGTCGTTTGACCTCTAGGCGTATCTCCAACAATGGGCGCCTTTGACATACGTTTTATTATTCAAAAGCGGAATCCAAAGTCAAAAAATTCCAAGTTCTTCCTTGAACACTCGCAGACGTGTCCTAATCACTGATACTCGATTGGATCTGATAAGGGTCCATTAATGAAATTGCTCGAGGTAAAGGAATCAGCCAAATTAGATTCAGTTCATCCACACCTCGATAGGTGTTCACGTTCGAGTTTCGTTTGATAAATCTTGTCAGCTTTTCAGCTGTTTTATGCTTCGAATGTTATTTATATAATTGGTGTTGGAATGTAAGAGAACCGTTATAGATTTGTTAATATATTAGACTTATATTTAGTTACTGTTATGAAGCGATTGATTTGCGAAATATTTAAGGATAAAGTACATTATAAAACATATATACAACATATTTTTAAGAGCGTACATTTGAATTTATTTTGTTTTTAATCTTGGGCATGTATCAGTTTCGGCTTCTTATAAATTGTATTATATATTTGCTTACGACAACAAATACTGAATAAATTATTGTATACGATATATTAAGTTTCGTAAACTACTAATGGTTGTATGATATCTTTCTATAAACTCTTTTTTTTTTACATTGATCCTATTTTTCTGGAATTTCGCTTTCGTAATGTGTAAAATAATGAAACTCTTCATAATGACGCAATTAATATTCTGCTTAATTACTCCTCGGGTGTTACCTGAAACAAGAGACGTTAATTGTTAATATGCATAATTAAACAGTTCTTAATTTTGTTTGAAGTAAAAGTGGGGAAATCTTGCATAAAACCCACGGCACCCCGGGGAGCCGTGGGTTATGTCGGATTCCTACCGGCTAAAACCCCACTGTGTTCCGACGTGCTGCTTTAGACGGGACTGCGGGAACACATTGTACTCTACCGCCTGATAATTGTATATCTACTTTGGGGTGCTTTTTTCATCAATAAAAGCACTAAGGAGATGAAATGGGGGAATAAAGTAACGGGGGATGACTTTTAGCGGAGTCAAACGTGGCGAAATAAGGATCGATATTTACTTATCATATAAATAAAACCAATCCAAATACAGTGAAAAAAAATCATGAGGCGGCAAATGATCACTTACTCTAATGTGTTTTTTTAAAACGCTTTTATTAGCTTGTTATATTTATGATATGCATTAATTCTGTACATAATTAATATTAACAAAAAAAAAATAAACTGTCAGATTTAGATCCAATTTAAATGGGACGACACGACAAGTAACACCTTTGAAAATAAAAAGAATCCTCAAAATCCAATATAAAAATTGAGATTTCTAACTTAAACAAAACTCAGAACCTCCTACTTTTGAAGTCGAAAAAATATATGATATAAATACATTTTTATAACGCATTTATATTTACAAATGGCAACCAAAACACTGCTCATATAAAACGACTCATTCAATTTATCTCAATCTATAACTGCTGTTAAGAACTACTCGACGGAACAAGAAAATCTTTTATCGATAAAAAAACAGCGACTCGTTGACAAAGTTGAAACGCTGACCCAGTAAGATAGTTCGATCCATTCTGACAGCCTGTTAGTTACTTGTTAAAAATGTCTGCCCATAAACTGTTTGGCCTTTTTCTTGAACTGAATAAATAATGATTGTGACTGTGGTTACTGTGCTTTAATCAATGAAACACTTTATTTGAAACTATTCTAATATTTAAATTACTAGCGAACCACCCTGACTTCGCTTATGGTACGGATATAGCCTAGCATTTAGGGATCACGTAGATATTTGACGGTTAAAGAATTTTATAAAATCGGCCTATTAGTTCCTCATATTAGCTAACAAACAAAAACTCCACTTTCATAATAAAATATTAAATTATGTGTTCATTTAATTTATTTCTATAATTAAATTACACATAAAGAGGAAGAATAAATTCCTTAAGGGATTAGAAATAAACTTTGCTATCACAGACATTGCGACTTCTAAAGTAGACGAGGAGACAAATATTATTTATGCAATATGTATCTAATTCGCTAAAAGACGTAGACACAATTTCTAGTTATAGCATAAACCAAATCGAATCTTTATGGTGCAAACCATGCAGAAATAAGTAACACAAATAGAAATAAATAAATAATAACTAACATTATTCCTTTATTTAATTATCTAAATCATGATAATCGTGTGGTGTTTTTGATATCGTCTAAGTTTAATTAAGATCTTAACTTAACTACTTCTTAACTTAACATAACTACTAACTACTAACTTCAGTAGCATACATTTTGACGAGTAATTTGATCTGAAAACATAAATATTTTTGATCCCACTATAGCATTCAAATAGAAAACGTCTGAAATTGGGCGACAGTTGATATCAATATAGCGGCTTATAGCGGCCGGCGCGTCAAGCTTTGCGACACAAAAATTCAATTGATACTCACTTTATTACTTACACGTATGTATCGGGCAGTCGTAAGGTAAGCTTATTGTATATGAAACAATTAATTAAACAATCCCTTTATATACTTATTCTTATGTATTAATACTTATTCTAATAGAAAACTCACATCTGTAGTAACATTAATCATGTAACATTTATTTTCCATTTGTCTTAATCCTCTCTTTGGCGGCCTGGAAGAGATCGCTGATAAGCGATAAGGTCGCCTTATGTACTATATAAGTCACATTTTTATACATTTGCAAAAAAAGATGGTGTGGTACATAAAATTGTTAAATAAATAATTGAACTTCTGAACGACGTGGCTGAAACCGCGGGGCACAGTTACTAATAAATAATAAACAAATATTCTACTATACGGGATTAAGCAACACATTTAAACCATATCAGAGTCCAGTCTACTCCGTAGTATATAGCCAACGTAGGTACCTACCGACAGCGCAAATTTCATGGTGTGAATATTTAAATCAAACTCGCGTATATTTCACTCTGAAACACGCTTAAAGCTGCAAGTTTTTAACATCCATTCTCATCCACTTAGCGAAAATTTGAGAGATTAAGGACAGGTTTTGTTATTACAAAAGTTATCATATTATCACCACGCCTCGCCCTACTTGATGGTTTCTCACATGTGGAGTGATAATTTGTTGGATACAGCTGTTTAGAAATGTGTATGAAAGGTTTATGGGAAGATTTGTGGACGAATGAGGGCTTGTTGAGTGGAACCGTTTGGGTGATATAGAGTTAAGTTTAAGATACGTACTGAGCTTGGAGTTCAAATTGAGTTCTACGTACAAACTTAAATATATTATGACATAATGTTATAGCAAAAAAGAAGATAAAACATGTTGGGTACAATTTTTTCTTCTAAATTTAGAAACGCTGAAAAGAGATATTTTTTTCAACGACATGCATTTAAATCATTTTTTAAGAGGAGAAATCATGCAAAGATACCAACGGCTCCCGGGGAAGGAGCCGTGGGTTATGTCGGATTCCTACAGACTAAAGCCCACTGCGTTCCGTCGAGTCGCTTTAGTGAAGGGGTCACGGAATTCGTCCGCCACAGGCATTATACCCTTTTTTTTTTATAGTGGGGAAATCTTGCATAGATACCCACGGCCCCCGGGGATGGAGCCGTGGGTTATGTCGGATTCTTACCGACCAAAACCCCACTGTGTTCCGTCTAGCCACTTGAGTGAAGGGGCCACGGGAGCTGGTTAAAATACGTCCGCGACCCCCTCGGCAGGCATTATACCCTGCGAAAACTCTTGTATTTCATGTGTTGGTCTAGTACCCAGTGTTTACATCTAGATGTAAACTCTCTTCCCGGCTTCTCTCGCTTCGCTTTTCCGAATCAGTGGTAAATCGTAAAACAATGTTGTGGTAATTTAAACGTGCTTCTTGAAGAAGTGACATTGAATAAATACTTAGTAATTTGAGTTTATAGAAACAACAAACCAACCAAAAAAAAACTTTGTATATACGATCTGTATAGTAGTACTTTCAATTATTATGCACATTATATATTATAAAATATATCAGGCCTCCATTTGTTAGCCTTTACCTACACGAAAGTTTTTTATAGTTTAATTCTAAAAAAAAAACATTTTTCTTAACTATCATTAAAAAAAGAAACTCTATAATAATGAAATCACATTATTAATAATATATCCTAGCTATATCTTCTCTTCAAAAAGTCTCCAATATTGCAAAAAAGAACCCAATAAAAAGTTTACATAAGTATTTACGTCGTCTTTCCAAGTAAAGATTACTTGCGGCTTTGTATCCCCTACTCTCGGAATATCGAGAATAATACCTTAATACTAAAGGTCCACGGACCCAAGTGTCTGAAGAAAATTAGGGATAAGATTGCGATACATCGTAAAACGTACCAGCAGATAAGCTTTTGTGCGACGGCCCTAATAGAAAATTTGGACCCTTTGTACCATATGTAACAATACCTTTATTGTGAACAGTTAGGGTCCGACGAAATAAGAAATACAAGCGCAGGATTAGATAACTTGGGCCTTATATCTATGGATTGTTAGCCAACTAATAAATGCGACATTTTATCACCGTGGTGCAGGCGTAATGTGTGTGTGTGTGTGCTTAACACAAAAGAATTGACTGTATGACTGATACCTATCAAGAAAGCATGCAAATATTAATGATTTAATTGATACAGTATGAGTTTAATACGGGAGTCATACTGATACTTTCATTATAATTCATAAAATTTTTGTGAGTGTATGTGTATATCGTTATAAAATACGAACGGGGTTTGGAAGAATTATTCAACGTAATCAATTTTCACCGACACACCAGCTGAATGTAGCGCGCATACGGTCGAGTTTCGTTCAGCAATGGGCTAATGGGGAAAAGATAATTTTCATGTACTCATCGCTTTTCGATTTCGCATTAAGCCATGTTCCGATATTGCCGTGTAGCTTCATTATTTAAATATAATCGAAATGATGAAGCGATTCCACTGATGAGTTCGGAATGATTTTATACGTGAACCAGTTACCTACTGCCCGCAGCTTTCCCCGTGTGGTTAAAAATAATTCATGGTATAAACTGTCATCCCCTATATTATCCGCTTGGGGGTACGATTTAACAAAATCCTCTTTTGGCGGATGCCTACATCATAGTGGCTATCTGCATGCCAAGTTACATCCCGATCGGTCCAGTAGTTTGGTAGTTTGGATTGTGCGTTGAAAGGTCAGTCCATAAGACAGCTTTCCGTTTCACTTTTCTTCATTTGAGAGTAGGTAGCACTTATAATCATTTTTATTAATGAAAAACGGTTAATTTAAAAATTATTTACGCACTAAACCATGAAGTCAAATGCTGTAATAGAATATAATTAATGATTACAAGAGTGATTCCACTTCGTCATAATACTGTAGTTAGTTTCTTGTCCAATTAATTAACCTAAATTAGCTCAGTAGCAGACCGTATAATGGTGAGATCGGTGTATCAGTTAGCATACATCGATTATAGATATAATCCTATCCAATTAAGAAGGTACCAATATACCTAACATACTTAATACGAAAACCTATCTATTTCGTTCTTATGAACCTCTAATCGGATTTGTACGCTTATTTTTTTGTATGTTGTATATATGTTACTTTAGATAAAAAATATATTGTTTTATCGCAAAGATATAAAACAAACACAAGCTTGGCTTAGTTCAAAATTTGTATAAACCAGTCGTTTACTCATCGCGAAGTGACGACCCGGTAGAACCCAGGAGATATAATCATATTTAATCAAATATAGGAGACATATAGTGCTATCGATCCGCCCCGGCTTCGCCCATAGTACCATGCCTATAAACCAATCAAAGATCACGTGCATCTTCAATCATCAATGATGAAAACACTTTTGAAATCGATCCAGTAGTTGGTAGTCTGATGTTCACTACGCAGGAAGGAAGGTGAAAGTATTCCTCTATCGAAAAAAGTCCATAACACGACTATCCTCCCGGCAAGACCCAATAAATTAATGTTGTAAAGTTGAACATATGGTCTGTAGGAAAACATTTCTCTCGTGCGATTCACTGTCGTGTCGCTACACTGAGATCTCTACAGTTTTATGTTATTAAAGTTCAGATTAGAGTTTTCGTGTTTTATCACATCTAAAAGAACAGAATTAAAACAAGAAAGTCTATTCCGATGCAAACAAACAAAATCAATTTCCGAGGCATGCGAATCGACACATCCGCCCGATGCATCGATATAAAACTTCATAGATGCATGGGCTATTAGGTATGCGACACACGCCGCATTCACTGCGGGACAGACAGCAATTAACGCGAAAAACGTCCGATCGATGCTGTGCGAACACCCTTTTATTTATGGCTATTCGGCGAACCTTAAGTTTGGTATACACAAGGTTAGCCAATAATAATTAAACACGTAGTGTTTAATTAGAATGTTCTTATGACCAATGAATATTTTGATAAGTATCGAAATATAAAAGTAACTTCAGATTAAATAAAAACGACACATTATCGGTATTAATATTATATAAATGCAAATCTTTAAGGTCATTAAATTCAAAAAGTTTAGAGGTCGTCATTTATGTAAAGTACGATTACAAATAATTCGGTGTTCGAGACCACACGAGCGTGCAGAAAATAAATTGCTTTTTCAAATTATCTCATTATCCACATAACCACTGAAAAACGTCAAAAGTTCGACGACATGTGACATCTGCCAACAGATTATAGCATAAACCTGTCTCCCTGTAACAATATGGGCTGACAATGATGATGACGATTATAAATAACAAATATAGCTCTAATTTCAAGGCAATGAAAAGCTAAATAGGATTATAAGACTTTAAATGACTCATATCCGACATAACAACGAATATCGACTTGCAGTCACGTATCGTAACATGCTATCGAACAGTAGCGCTTTGATTTTGATCTCATCTATTTATCAGTCATTTGTTTGATCGATTCGACGATATGGCGAATCAGAGATAATTTAATAATGAACACACACTTAAATAACTCGATGTATTTTGATACAAGGGCGATTATATTTATATCTTTGATGCGCCTAATTTAGTTTTAATTACAACTATTTATTTCTAGCATAAACATGTGATAGATGTCTTCAATCATTTGACGAAGGCTTGATTATAATCGACACCTACTAAAAGAATAATAAATATCATAGAACCAAAGAGTAGATTAATATACGTGATAAAATTATGTAAAAGCGTTTATATGGAAATTTCATACAAAAACTTTAAAAAGTTTTCTAACTATTCATTCACAAGATATTCATCAGCATTGCATCTAAAACTTTACTTTGCGATAGCAAAGAAATTTGAAATGCATAATACGATTAAAATAATAGCAACAAAACATGAAACAGTACCGCTCTGAAAGAAATAATATTTTATATATAAAATCAGTATTTCTTGGGCAGTCGCGATATATGATTGCGTTTATTAAATGCATACCGGAAAAAATCCATCACAATTTCATCCATGTTAAATTTACATGTATAAACAATTCCCAAATCTATTAATATATAACTTCCAAAAACCCTTCAAAACAATACACACTTCGAAAGGCTTGAGAGTAAAAAATCTGTCCTGTCAGCGGCACGCAATTGCCTGATCAAAATCAATTACTGCCTTCCCTCACAATTTAACTTCGATCAGCGCCGTCCCAAAAACGTTTGAAGTATTAGGGTTCTTACTGAAATTCGACGCGTAAACTTTTTTGATTGCATTTTGATTTACGGCTTCGTAAAACTCGCTTCGTGATTATACAAGTACTACCCAATTTATATTACGGCCGTTTTAAGTTTAGCTAAGACACGCTGATGAATAATTCTCTCTGGATTCTGGAGGATTAAATATAGATATGTGATCTTATTGACCTCTCGAAAGTGTACGTGATGTACTGGGTACCTTTGCAGAATTCTTTTAATACTGTTTTAATTGTCATTAGCGGGCTTAGGACAGTATCACTAATTCGATTGAACACTGAATTATTAATATTGAAAACTAAGATAACGCACGATTGTACTTTGAAACTCGAATCGGTTTTAAAATCGTAATCAAATTAAAAACCAAATCTAGATACAATCAATTTCAGCGGCAAGGCATCAGTTACAACGAGAGATCTTTTATTTTTTTTTTAACTATATCAACTGCTAAGATTTCGATTAAAACACCTCATCTAAACTGGCACCTAAAATTGCATTTATTCTTGGAACTTCAATAGAAGTTCTGCACCGCAGAGGTACCTGTCAGTCAAGACGTTTTATATTTATGGGGGATCAACAAACAGGTACCTTTAAAAAATTCAGTCAAAACTTTGGCCCGAAACTTCGTAAACTTTATCCCAACACGAGTATTTTAGAACGCGACGCGACTGAAATATTTTAAGATGTCTAGAAATGTAAACTTGATCCGTTTAATAAAGTGAAGACATATATCAGCATAGAGCCAGCTATTTTCATGCATTGTAATGCAAAACTTTAGAAGATTCTTCAAGACATTCAATTCGTACCACGATTAAGGATGTTTCACGATAAAATATTTCTTAGAAATATAACAAAGGCGAAAGTGTGTTTTTTTTATTGTTTATTTGTATTACTTACATGTCGCAACGGATTTTATAATATTATTGGTGTGTTTGCAAATAATTAGAAGGCTAGAGCGACACATCTCATTTCTATTTTCTTTGCATACGCGGGCAAAGCAGCGTACAGAAAGCCAGCTACTTAAGCAAATTTCGTACAATTCTGTTCAGTGGTTTGGACGTGAAGGAGACAGACAGACAAAGTTACATTCGCGTGTATGGTATAACTTACTGTTGCCCGCAGCTTCGGCCGCGTGACCCAAAAGCTATTTTTATGGGATATTTTTTTTTATCCCCTATTTTATCCACTTGGTGGTACAATGTACAACAACTTCTCTTAGGATGCCTACGTCATAGTGCCTATCTGGATGTCAAGAATCATCAGTTTTCTGTGCGTTGTTAGATCAGACTTTTTCAGAGTTAGTCAGCTTTGCATTTAATATATTATCTTAAAGAAGATAGTAAAGATTGGAAACAAATTGTACTACAGATACCTTTAGATAATAATTTATTTGCAATGTAGAGGCAGTGCTGGCAGCACTGCTGGTTAGTAGGTAAACATATTATTTCATAGCACATCGCTAATATCAGATTAAGCACTTATAATCTGTTAAGGAAATCTTTTGAATAAAATATACCGGTATTATATACCCGATATAATGTACTGCTTAATGTCACTAATTCATCATTATTAAAATATTGTTACCAATAAATTGGTACTGATTTACCTACTTGATGAACGATAAAGCACTTTCTATATATGTTCTTAATTATATTATTATTCAAATTAGAAGTAGGTGCGTTGGTGCGCGAATGAATTTCTGTTTATGAATATAAAAATTACATTGAAAAAATCGTTCGAGTGAAAGTTGCCCTCGCGTCACTAGGGCTTCCGTAAAACTCATAATATATTGCTGTAGTGTAAAGAGACATACAAAATCTCTGGAAATTTCAATTGTCTACCTGAAATACTGCCTGGTGAAAGGCGAACACACGAACAGATGTACAATGAGCCCTTAGTAATAAGGTCCCATTTTACCCTTAAATTCTAGCAACATCCAATTAAATCCAACCATCAATTATTTAATTACTTCCTTGCTTTAAACTGTTTGGCGATTTTACAAACCTATCGCACGCAACAAAGAAATATGTACTGTACTGCCATATCTTTATAAATGTTAGTCGCATACAAAACACATAAATCACATAAAACACGAATAAAATAATTATCAAAACCGATAAATCAGTTAAATACATGTAATTAAAGAGGATTATGTAATCCCTTATTGCTATATCGAAAAATCAACGTCATAGCTGATTGTATCAAGACTGCATTTGCTCAAAGTATTTATTTCTATTTTTGTATCCAGTGATGATAAGTTTTTAATTTTTAGTTTAATAGCACAAAATTTTAAATGATAAGGTTATATTCACCTAGGATATTTGTACTATAGAGTAAAATTATAAAATATTCCAATATCAAGGAAATCTTTTGCTACATAAACGATAAAACAATAGTTACAATAATAAATTTACCAAACAATGTGTTGTGTGTCCCTGCTTGTTGGTGTAGGTGTACTAAACAGTTGAATTGAGGAACTTCCGGTTTTGAGAATGTCGGTTAGAAATTTACATGTGGGAGTCGAGCACGAGTCGGCACGAATTGGGCCAGCACGCACCGGGGAAGTACTGCAAGCTCACAGAAAAACGGAGCGAATGGTGTGGACAAAAAAATATGTCTCGTACGGTGATGAGGCGGGGGCCGGTGGCCGGTTTCCTTCTCATCCTTCCCAATTCTTTTCTTCTGTCGTCAATTATTTCCTCTTAGAAAGAGAAGGCACTACCTCTGCGGATGCTCATGGGCGGTGGTGATCGCTTACCATCGGCGAACCAACAGCTCAATTGCCGGCTTATGTCATAATAAATTAACACGTATGCTTACTTTCCTTTTAATCCATTACATTACAACCGTAATATTATATAGGCGAACAATTTCTTAATGTGCGAAATCTCATAATGTGAAATCGTATGGACCAAGGAAACTTGCCTTTTCCTTTATCGAGTTAATTAAATCACGATTATACAGATTGTAAGGATGTTGGACTTCTATCCACATCCACATTAAACATTATTGCGCCGGTTTTGCGAGAGGAATTATGATGACATTAATGCGTTTAAGATTTTTATTAATTTCTCCAAACATTTTTTAAATACATTAATATTGTAAATCAAAAGTTTTCAGAATGTTTGTAGCTTTTTCGCACTTAGACAAATTCAAAAAATGGAATATAAATATCGTTACCATATTCTTTATTGTAGCGTGAATTCATATAAACAAAATGGAGACATAACCATATAAATATACGTAGAACATACAAATATACACTTCTTGCGTAATCCGCATTGAAAATGTGTCTATTTTAAAAAGATTACAATATAATAAATAATAATTATCAATACATTATTATCACTGATATCTACAATTGTTGTTTTTGTACAATTGTTACTTACAGAAACAAGCAATAATATGTAATTACAATTACTATCATTGAATAGAAAAATTCCATTGAATAGAACACAATATAAATAGTGTATCGATAAAGTTATCGTTCGAGAATCGCTAAGCGTTAATCCGACTGTTTTTTAATGTTAGCAAAGGAGCTGGTGGGTCACCTAAGGTCATATGTCTTACGTCTTTGCAAATCTAACATTGAATATGTGGGAGACAGAGAGGATAGATGAGAGGAATAAAGGAAACGACTGGGAAGGGTAAGGATAAGGTTACGAGTCTTTGTGCTAGAATACATAATATTTTAAAAAAGGAAAACGTTATAAATGTGTTTTAATAAAATATCGATCGAATCAATCACATCATTGCCATAAAATAGAAAGGACTACGTGTCACTCGCGTGGTGCGCGGTTAAAAAGTAGCCTATTTGCTAATCCAGACCAAATTTCATAGATATATGACAAGCTGTTTTTGCGTAACAGTGTAACCAACATCATACTAACAAACTTTCGCGTTTATAATATAAGTAGGATTAGATTAAACGATAAATACCAAAAATAGAATAATCAATAAATACTTTTCACGATATAGAATCTAAACCATCCTAAAATACAGCTGCACTACCCTGATAAATAGAGCAAAAGATTCCCTTCCTTTTAACAGAGTAGCTTATTCCACGAGGCTATCGCAATGATAAAATAAATATATACCAATCCGATTTAAAATGCCAAAGACGTATCGTCTATGTATCGTAAGTAATTACTAAATCCTTATTCGTCACCAGTGTGGACCGGGTTTTCCCTGGTGAATCTAGTCATCTAGATATCAGATATGGGGCTAAAAACTAAGTCAATTATTAGTTGTATCTATTCTTTACTTTATTAACAATCTGTATGAAATGTGTATTTAAAAATAATTTATAACTTTTTAAGTTTAATTTACGACGTTTATTTAACGATATAATAAAAATTCAAATCGAAATTTTTATGAATTACATCAGATAACAAAAGCATGAATTATTTACTGTTTTCTTTTTCAATGCATCTACTATTATGTTTAAATGAACTGTACAAAAACTGTATTTACCTATGTACGTTTATCAATTTTCCAATTTACAAAATAGGTACAATCTTTCCTCTATCCGAAACTAGATGGCGTTGCCTAATATGTCAGGAAAAATTAATTTGTTTAGTCCTATATCTCATGTAAATGACATTCTATTAGCAAAATTCGTAGAGCGTACATTTTCCAGTGTCGTGAAACTCGACCCACATATCTGAATGCTTGGTACAACTGTTTTCGGAGCTATCGAGACCCATTGAACCGCAGCGCACCGGTCAAAGTCAAAGCGTGTTTTGTTTCCAGCCCGCCCCCGTTACATATCAGCTTTCGGAAGTCGCAGCTCCTACCACCGCATCGCTTGGGCGTGAAATTGCTTGTATATTTGCTTCGAATTCGTTGGAATGTTTAAAAGATTTCCGGGTGCATCGTAGTTCAGTGAAATGCGGCAGAGATACTGCCGTCTCTTGTAAAATGATATGATCAGTATGGTTCCCTTGTGGACGATTTTGACGGATTAAATTTGACCACGTCCAATGTCGAGTCAATGACGCAATTACAATGAACTTTAATCTATATAAATTGCCTATCTTACACGAAACGATTTATAGTTCTTTATGACTATATAAATCAATAATAAAAAAATTCTTATCTTGGCGCTAGACGGTTAGTGATCTTGTTCTTATGTCGATATCTACAGAAACATACAACAAAATCCCCGTTTATTACGAGCCATATAATAGAGTTCAACCATATCTCCTATACTATAGATATAAGAAGTACATACTTCTTTATCAAAGTAACATATTCCGCGCATCCCAAATAATCCACAACATAAAACGTAAGACAAAGAACATCGGTATAATAGAAGGGATCAAGCGGTAGGTGGGTATACGTACGTAGCATATCGAGTTCCGTTCGAGTGTTACATGTAGGCGACATCACAGCCAATTACCCAGTCGCTGATCCTCACCACACTCCTCTGAGACTGACCTATACTAGATTGCGATTGGCAAACTTAATTCGTTCGCCCGCAAGTCCGCATCGGTCGAAAACTATTGTAATTTGTGGCGGTCTTAATGGCATTGCGCTGTTGAAACGATACGTTTAAATCGCTGGTAATCTTTATGGACTGCGAGGATAGATGGTAATCCGTTTCGGGGAAATGTGGCGTGAAGTTTGGAGTGCTATTTCAGTGGTCCTTGCTCTAGTGGCGCTCGGACTATTGCGTTAGAGCCAATCCAGAGTGTAATTGAGTATTTCCATTTCTATTTTCTATCGTGCATGTATTGGTTTTTGTGTAGAATGTTGTTCATTGAATAAAACCATAACTCTATGACAGGTTATCGGTAGCAAAAAAAGATACGATTCGACTCAAATCTATTGTATCTATAGTGTTTGAATTGACACTATACAAGACTATAAATGAATTAACAGATTAATAAGTATGAAGATTATTTGTTCGAATATTTAGTTAGGAGTTATAGAAATCCTTAAAATCTATGAAATAGTGTACATTTGCTCTTGAACAAGGTAACAACAAAACATTTTTCGTAGAAACCTAACGGGTTTTAATGCAACCAATTCTAAAGGATTTTTTAAGGTTTTAAACCAATAAGCTACACGACAAGGCTAATAGAAAAGGACATATTTGCCTAGTCACGTTAAATCGGTCAGTCGTAGGCTCAACAGGCTTTATGTGTGTCCCTTAATATCCTGAAATCCTTTTAAGCTATGCTTTTAACTTACTTTGCGCTATAACCAGCTTACTGGCTCAGGTTTCTAAGCTCTGGGTACGTGCACAATCGGTAAACTATAAATGGGACATTCTGATTCGTATATGACAGCAAACAATATGCGAAAGAAGTGATCTATCTTCTAATTTGATCGTATTGTGTAAATTTAGTAGTACTGATGCTCTCACAATATAATAATTTTATTTTGTTTTATTTAAGTTATGTGAATTCTTGTTCCAGCCTTCAGGTAGATAACCTTAACGTCTTAAAGCAGTACTAACTCCAGTGTGATGGCGCTACAGAAGCTATCGACACGCGAATAAATGTAATCAAACCCTGACTATCCTAATCATCATAAAATTGTTATAATGTAGTACATAAAGTTTTGAATTAATCCGTCCGTTTAAAATGAGTCAAGTCTGTAGAGTCGGTTACATACAAACATACAGGTGAGGCAAATAAAAACGTGTCTAAAACAGTTACATGCTTAACAATGAGTTTATATTTCAAAAGTTTAATTACTAAAGAAGATTAACAGAGAGATCAAAATGAAATATTTTATTTTGCGACTAACTTTTCCCATTAAAAACCGCAAATAAAAGCACCAGATTTTATGCCCGACTCAGAGCAATTTACTTTCGTTATTGTGTCCATCTGCCAGTAAATGCCGTCCTTGGGGACGTTAATTAAACAAAAGAAACATTTACGTTCAATAATGAAATAATAGTGAGTATATTTTAAAGAAAAACACAAAGAAATGGAAAATTATTGCTAGACGCTACGTTTCTACGTCTTTTGCTAGATCAAAAAAAAAAAACAATTGGTCAAGTGAGAGTCGGACTCGCGTCGCACATCCATTTTTTTGGCCATGTGCAGGAAAGAATTTCGATCGGCCTGCACGACTGGTCGGCGGGTACGGACTCAGTATCCATATCCTCTGTAGCGAAAAAATTTCGCTTGTGCGATTCAGAATTGTGTTTCTGCAGACCGTGCCAACCATTGCTTTTAAAAATTAACATTATTACAAGATATTTTGCAGGAAAAAATGTTTTACCGAAAAAGAAAATTGAATGACACTTGCAGACTTATGTTAATATATCTGGCCGACTTTTACCATTCTGCTACTTATTTGTGACTGACAGAACCAAGAATCGCGGTATTGAAATTTAAAATTAGACTACATACTAATTGAATTTCATCGTCTTCGTTTGAATTCCATCACAAATCAAAGTATACAGGTGTATAGAGCTGTATAATCATTTATATCTAGTTTTATTTACAGAAATTCCGTCATTCTCCAAACATATTCCCCAGCCATGTTACATAGCAAGTGAGACAGACATCACAGGGTATTAACGCCTACACAGTACACAGTCGATGTCACTACAGGGTCGAGACTCCATCTATCAGAATGCAGTGACGCGGCCCTTGTGTGTGTGTAGGTATGTATGTGTATTAACAATTCGGATGTTTGTGAATTTGAAACGAGAACTGCTACAATTTTAATGGGTAGGTATGTTACATTCCATTTGTTTTTTTTTCACTTTTAAACCTACTTCAAAAAAGGGGGAGGTTATCAATTCGACTGTATTTTTGTTTATTATGTACATAACTTTTTACCGGGTGGAACGATTTTTATGAATTCATTTTATATGAAACCTTGTGCCTCCCATATGGTCCATACAAATTTGGTCTAAATCTGACAATTTTTAGGCAGTTTAATATTTTTGTAAAGAATAATCACCTTATTTCATTTATAATGTTAAATGGAAGAGGAACCTCCTGACACAAGCATTTTTTTTTTTTGCTTACGAGGAGTGTTCTAATCACCAAATAGTTTAAGACAATCATTTAAAGAACGAAATAAATAATTTATAATTTGAATTTATATAATAATTCTCGACAAGCCTTACCTACCTTTAGTGAAAAAAATATAACACAGAAAACGTAACTGTTTGCGTATCATAAAATAAATCCGCTGAAACGTAATCCGATCGAACATCTGACAAAATCTGTTTTACACGCCGAAATAAACATTAATGAATATTAATATCGACTTTTATGCCTTGCTACTATATTTTTGGACACAGCTTTAACAAGATCCCTCGTTATTCGGTTCAGATGGCGTGTCAGGAGGAATTAAATGGTTTGGAAATTGCTAACTATTTAACTTTCGAACAACGTATAATCTAGGTGGGAAATGTTAGTTCATATATAATAACCTCTTACTCACCTCACCTCTATTGTCTATTACTGGACGTAGGGCTAAGGCCGTTGAGCCTGATGGCCATACAATACCTATACTTTAGTAATTTGTATTGTATAAAGACTGATATTGTCTCATAGTTTTAGTTTTTAAGGGCAAACTTATAGACATATTATATGTCATGATTCATGAATAAGGATGAAAATAATTATATGCTTTATCACAAAATTTGTTGAAAACTCAATCAATCATTTCATAATTATTCTCTACCTTCCTATATTGAAGAATTTTTTGTTCTATATAATTAATTTATCATTACATTCTGTCAGAGGTCAGCAGTGCTCAAACTCTCAAATTTAATAACTTTTCCTCTTAATAATATACATTAGATAAGTAGTAATAAGTAAGTGGATATTGATATAAAGTTATAACCTGCCCATCAGAAGATTACGGGTCGCTTCTCAGCCCAGCTACGAAATTGGGAGCCAGACCCAAATAATTTTATTACAGCGATGAAATTTTAATTAAATACTTAACACAGAAATGTATTTATTGTAACAGTTGCGAAAATAGCGCTCTTTATTAAAATCATTTAATCGCTACTAACGTTTATGAAATACCTTTTCAGCATAAATACAATAAAACATTCAGGCAATTTTAATAGACATTATAATATCCTGCGCAATGCGAATACGCCAATGTGATTAATTTTTAAAAAGCAACACAATCCAGCAGTATACATACCACCAAATGTAACTAAAAAAATAGACAATACAAAAGCGTCGTTAGCGACGGTAATCATGAGAGACGACATGAAAAACAATCCCATACAAATTCCGTGAAATAGAATGTATAGAATTTGATATGTCACTGGGCTCTTTCGTTTCACGAAACTCACTAAGATCACGAAGGTCGCGACGAATAGGTGGACGTAAAGCAAACCGAATATAAACTCGACGAGACCAGTCGTGGAATTTTCTAGACGGCCTTTGCTCGCGCCGAGCAGTAGAAGAACACCCATGAAGAGCACCATTGGCAGAACTGACGACACAGCTATGAGAATGAACGTTTTCCGAATCTGCACGCAATTGTAGCATGGTATTTCCTCGGAATCCTCTATGATTGTACCCATTTGAACAGCGGAAAATACTTGATATTTAAATATACACACAAATTGTTAGGTTTAGGTAACTATCTCGCGAGGCAGAAGATTATATGATTTGTCAGTTACAATTTCTGTCATTATTTTCAATAGACTATGGACCAAAGAGTAGGTTACATTATTATTTATTGTATATATAAGGGTAGTAAATTTAATTCTCAAATTCATTAACCTTCGCTTAGACACAAATTATTATTGATGCTGATGATTGATAACATTTTCGAGTCCTTTCGAAAATTAAAAGAATTTTTACTATTTGTTGAATCTCTTTTCAAATATACACGTTAGCCGCTTGCTCCGGCTTCGCCCGGGTTAATGCGGGATAAAAAGCCAATGCGACTTGTTGAATAGTATAGCTTCTATATTAATGAAATAATTTTCATGATCAAATTAATGCTTCCGACAGTTACCAACTACAAACATACAAAGCTAGGATCTTTCTCTCTTTTTGTAATAATATTCGCTATTTTCCTAAATTTGTCGATGCATGAATTTTTGTAATATAAAATATCGTACGATGTTTCATAAGGACGATAAGAGAACACCTGTATGCGGAAGAATCATACTCGAGGCACGTTATCAACTGTTTTATAATCTACACTTTTCGCTAATCCCACAACGGGATTTTTAAAATCCGAAAAAATAATTCCTCATGAATCAATTCCAAACACTTCAGCTTTTCGGTCTTTCCGGCTTCGCCCGTGGTACGTATATTGCCTATAACCTTTCTCAATAAATGGGCTTTGTAAAATTGATATAATTTTTCAAAACGGACCAGTAGTTCCTGAGATTAGCGCGTTAAAACAAACAAAAAAACTCTTCAGCTTTATAATATTAGTCTAGATTATCCTACATTCCCAACTATTTATTTAAGTTGGTGATGTCTTTAAGTGTGATTCATATATATGCCTAAACTATCTTTGTCAGGTCAATATAGATCAGGTCCCATTTCTATGATCCAAGGAGAAAATTTATCTGTCATCTACCAACTATAATCGTATGATGCGTAGATTGTTTAATCCGTAAGATTTATTGTTAAAAATCTCTGAGCTATAGACGTTTCCAGAAGAAATAGAAACGAAATAAAACTTATCCTGGGTATGGGATGAGGCGAGACGAGACGACAGGAATCATGGAATAGACTGGGAAGGGTTAAAAAAGCTTCCGGCTTCTCCATTCGTGCAAAACACAGTAGCATTCCCATGTTCTAAATTCTGTGGGGTGTGGTGGTGCGAGCTGAATATTCATATCTGCCATTTTATTCCTAATAATTTTTATGTGCTTTCGCAAAATTCTGTCTGTCACACAGCGATACAGAACGTAGTTGGCTCATAAATATTCAATGGCCCGAACTTTTCCACTTGCGTGTTGCAGTAACGAACGCTGAACTAAAAATGGCGTCGTATTTTATAATTCATACTGTAAAAACAGATATAGGCATGGATATTTTCAAATAACTATATTCATATTATAAACAAATATATTTACTAAACTGCCTTCAAATAGACCGGATTTGTATGGGACTATACGGAAGGCACCGGCTTGCAAATAAAAAAAGAGTCATCAAAATCGGTTCACAGTCGCATTGAGAACTTCCTCCGTTTTAAGTCGGTTTTAAAAGTAGACTGAAATACAAACGCTACATGCGGATTAATAGTTTTATGTAGTTCGTGAGTTTAACATAACAATCAATTTTATTTTTTTTTTAGTACAATCTATAATGCCAAAAATTATCACATATATATACTTATATCTCATATAGATGTGATTTAAAATTTTTAATTAGTCTTCTATGTGCATTGGTGTACAAAATTTTCTAATTATAGCAATAAATGCCCCATATGGATTCCCTATGGGTAAAATAAACTATATAGTCTATAATATAACTATTCAATAACAGATCGATGTGAATAAAAGATATTTCATGACTGCAAAAAATACACCAATTGTGATTCACCCAATTCTACTGCACCTCACTTTTTTTATCAACCTTAATAAAAATATCCATTCACATATATAAATCCTCAAAATAACAGTTGCACATGCTGCTGTGAAATAAAATCCCTCAGTTTTAATCGGAAATATTTTCATTAAACACGCTCCGAATCGTAATAATTTCCGGATGTGATGTCGACGATTATATCGATACATTTAATAGTGATAAACCGTCGATACCGTTCATTTGTTCGATGTTAACTGTGCGCTTTGTTTTAAAGGGTATTTATATTAGTGTATATTATTATGATATGTTATACAAATGGTAAAATTTTTGCACAACAATTCTTAGGAACAACTTCCATTACCTAAGTAATTATATTTGTAATTTCTTACAAATTGTGTTGTATTGTTGTAAGACACTAACAGCCAATGCATGCATGCGATGAGATGCATGCAACGATGAGAGCATGGATATCGTGATATCTCAGTAGCAATTGAATAATAAACAAAGCTTAGAAATTAAAGACTTTTTAAACGGGATTTTAAACGGGATTCATTCATTATATTATTAACCCGACGTTTCGAACACTTTACAGCGAACGTTGTCAGATTGTCTCCTGAATAAATCGCGTTTAAAATCCGTTAAATAGTCTTTAATTTCTAAATGTATAATACTCGCGTAAAATCAAACACAAGAAAATACTAATAAACAAAGTTGTTAACAAAACGTAAATAACGCGAAAAGTTCAGTAATCATACGATAAATAGTCAATCAATTGATTTGTTTCAAAAATCATTCACCACAGTTACCACAGTATATTATAAGAATACGCAAATTAGTAAAAAAAACACACTATAAAAACAATATTTTAACTATTGGCACGACCTATAGCGTCCCAGAATACCTATAAATTGATATAATTTCAAATTCAAACTCAAATATTTATTTATTCAAGTAGACTTCGTTTAGAAGCGCTTTTGTATCGTCAAAGTTTAGAAGCGCTTTTGTAATACAGAGAAATAATAATAAACCGGTTCAGAGAGCAGTTTCTACAGAAAAGAGATGGCAAGAAACTGTAGTTACTTATTTAAAATCATATCAATGTAACAACAATTTGAATTTAAAATAATTATGTAGGAGAACTGTCCTGTGGTTTTTAAGCGACAGAATTACAGGACAGGATTAAAATCCTACTAATATTATAAATGTGAAAGTTTGTGAGGATGTGTGTTTGTTTGTAATTTTTTCACGCAAAAACTACTGAACCGATTGCAATGAAATTTCGTACGTAGATAGCTGGATAACTGGAATAACACATAGGCAACTTTTTATCCCGATATTCCTACGGGATACAGACTTACGCGGGTGAAACCGCGGGGCGCAGTTTGTCTTTGATTAATTAATTAACACTGCAGTAGAACTTACTACCAACTAATACATCTATACTAATATTATAAACCTGAAGAGTTTGTTTGTTTGCACGCAGTTATCTCAGGAACTACAAGTCCGATTTGAAAAATTATTTTAGTGTTAGATAGCCCATTTATAGCGCACTAGCGCTATAAATGGCAAAAACTGTTTTGATAACATTTTCTAAATTTTGATATTGCTACGAACAAAATTTTCATTGATTATCAAACAATTAATCAAAGTACATACATCGAATGTTACTTCGAAAATCTTCTAACGAGGCATGTTACTGTAACGATTCTACAACGTCTTATCGAACTTTGCTAACTTTTGTTGCCAGTTAGGACTTGTGTTCTGGGCGTATTGTCAGATATAGAATAATTGCTTTGTATTCCATGTCATAGTAACAAGGACGCCCTTGAGCGTGGATGGACCAGGGTGAACCCTCAGTTCACCCACGTGTCCGTGCTAAGATGTAGTATCCCTTCAGGCTGGCATCGAGGATTACCACAAAAATAAGTTACAAGATTCTAGACTACTGCATTCACTATAAACGCATCTTGTTAGATCGTTCATTACTTTCTACAATTGAAAGGTTTCTCTTGCTCGTTTGTGTCACTTAATAGTTTATTCGCTTTTCCATATAGTACATAACATATTTATTGTTACATCGAACAAAATTTTTACGAAATTTGAAGGAATTTTGATTCACTATAATTTAAAGCTGAACCTTACATGATAAGTAGCAAGAATTGTCCATTAATTGAAAATAAAATAGTAAAAAGTTAGAAAGAATTCTCAAATCTTTTTTCAAAGTACCAATGCAAAAACAGCTAATCCTGAAAACGACGTCACAACTCTCTACAAACGTATAGTCCAACGATAGAACTCTAAGTATTCATTAAAAACTCCACGCCACAATAACATATCCCAAATAGCATGGGAAATACTGATCCATGCAAATGCATCATGCATCTGCATGATTGAATATCATACAAATGGGACAGACAATAGCACCATAGCGCTATTTACCTATGCAGGCTTAGTAAATTACTCCCACAACAGCCTCGCTTCACAAAGCACACATTATTGAAATGAGTGCATGACATGGGTACTAGTTGGTAGGGCAATGGGATAGTGAACTTGCCTGTAGCAAGTTATCTTTATGATGAAGAATTATATACAATTCAAGAATTTTAGGCAAGAATACTGTAATTTGAAAATATGAACTTATAATTTAACGTTTAATTTTATAGCATTGAAATGTTTTATAAATGAGAAATTTTGAAAGAATAGAAAAAATTTGATCACGAAGCATATATATATCCGTAGCATCCATTGCTACGGATTGGCAAAAAAAACGCGGGTTCGAATCTCGCTTCGTGATCGAATTTTTTCTATTCTTTCAATTTTCTCATGTATAAAATCAGGTCAAATGTACATACTATGTATTGCATTACATTTTGGTACAGCCAATCTAAAAGTTTTTTAATTTAAAACATAATACACAAACTCTAATTTCCCGTTAACTACATTGTTTTGGTAATGCTGTAAAATTTCAATTAATTTACGATTTAATGAACTTGCGTGTTTAACATAATATTAATTAAGTATGTCCCAATATTCATCAATCAATTTCAATCAACCGTACCACACATTATGAAGCGAAAACTGTTTGCGCAATGTAAACATGTCAATGTGAAATATATTAAGTAGGTACAGGACAAACTATTATGATTATAATTTATTTTGTATTATTTTTTCTGGGACTAAATTTTAGAGTTTTAGCACCACTCTTATTCACTATTTAAATTTAATTTAATTACAGAAACTACGATCGGTCTCAGAACGTTTAGTTTGAAAAATGTAGAAAAACATTGTTCGTTTATCTTGAGACGACGAGTGGTGACGTTTCACTATGGTATGGATAAAGACGCAATTTGGAATCCCGCCTCATGATAGTATTTTTCATTCATCTATTTTAAATATAATAATAAAACCTCAAATTACGACGAGTCATTAAAATAAACATAAATGTAAAATATTTCATTAGATAACTCAGATCATCAATTTTGTATGTGCTTATTACTTACTTTTGTAGCATACACGAGAGGAATTGTAGGGAATATCTTACCTGAAAATAAAGAATGGAATCAGTATAATATACATACTAATAATTAATATATTATACATTTCATATCAATTGAAATATAACCATCGCAGCATGAACAAAAATTATCACCTTTATTTAACGTAATACCTACAAAACTCTGAAATGAATTATGGCTTATTTATTTTAAACTGTCCGACACTCTTGGTTCATCTATGTTATATGAGATACAATTTTACCTATCTACACTAATATTATAAAGAGAATGCTTTTGTATTTTTGTATGTATAGATTTCACACGAAAACAAGTTGACCGATTTCAAAAATTCTTTCACCAATAGAAAGCTGCAACTTCACTGAGTGACATAGGCTTTATATGTACCGGGTAAATAGAAACTTATCTATCATGCATTAAAGTCTGATTAAAATAAGATCAGTAATACCGACTCACAAAAAAATACTCTGCACAAGCAGATATAAAATTTAAGGTAGGTTTTAAAATTTAAAATCATATTACGAGCGTAGTTATTTCGAAATTACAAGCAGAAACTTAAAACATATATTTGTAGATTATTAATAATCTGATTGGTGCTGGTTTACACATGGCGCATCAGGCATGGCGTCTTTTTCACGAACAACCATCACGTTCACAGTTCATATGACATTATTCGTACTAGCCAATTTCAATTCAAATTTTCTATCACGGTAGCAAATCTTTATATGAATAGTGTACTTACATTATGACATTAGTAAACATACGATTGCATATCACACACCTAATCATTATCCGATATGCCAATCGTCCAGTCGTCTTACATAGTGTAGCATACGCTTATCGTAATTATTTAATCCCAAAAAGCAAACAACTGATTATTCGCGATGTCAAAGCTAATAAGTGTGTGGCGTCACGATGGACGCAATATATTTTCCGATACATCGTTGCTTCAATGGAAATATGACTCCTGTTGATCCTCATAGTTAAGAGGATTCTAGGCTTTAATTGATAGGCTCAGGTGCAAAATTCCACCAACAAACTTAAAAAAAACGAGTTATTATTACTACGCGGGATACGATATTCCTCATACAAGTTTTCGTCTTAATATAATCTGCTTAAGTTTTGCTATCGCGGCAAAACATAGTACGGGTATAATATTTTTCGCCTAAGACCATTTATATATAAAATTCACAATGACAAAATAAAAGTGTTGTTACGTTGTCCGTTGTTTTATGGTCGTTCAACACAACACAAAAAGAATCACGTTAATGTCTTGAAAACGCAAGGAATCATCGTGAAATACATTTGTATTGAGATACTTCAATTAAACATGGGAGTCAGAGTTGCTTTCGCATATGTATGTAATAAATTTTTATATAGGACACAATCATCTTTAAATAGCCAATAATTATGTTTTTACCCTCTGTTATATAACTATTATATCCTATTATTATTGAAGAATGATATGAAAATGTTGTTTAATCTAATGAGATTTCGTAAGTATATCTAATCCTTTCTGTATCGTAAAATATTTCGCTATTTTTAAATAGCAAATACAATAGTGCCGAAGCTTAATTTCGTTTTAAAATAATTAGCAGTAATTTTAAGTCTATTATTGTCTATGTTTTGTTATTATCTAGATCTTTTGCAATCAATAAAAATGGAAACAATGCATGTACATATCCAGATGAATGGAGGGTCACACTAGAAGAACACCTATCTAACTATAATTTTTTAAAATTTGTATAGATATTGAACGATTATAATAAAAATTTAAATTAACTTTGTTTCTTGTTAAAATGACACCTACCATTTAATCTTAAACACAATAAAATTTAACGAAACTGGCTAATAAGTACACGTGGTTAAATAAATCGCAAGTAATATAAGTTGACATTATTACAAAATAAATTGCGATTCCATTAATGGAAGAAAGCAACGAATGGCTTAATCGATTTCTTTGACATTTATTTGACATGAAATTCTACAATACATTCAAAACAAATACAAACAAAACAAAAAAAAAAACCTATTTCAAATGCATAACCGCCACTAAATGGAATTTAATTCAGCGGAATAGGAAATCTCCTAGGGCTGGTTTTCAATTGCTGTTTTTCATAAGAAATAATGAGATTTAACTGTATTCCAGAGACATACGATTTTTATTGAAGTGTAACTTCTTTAGAATCGTTGTGGTTTCAAACCTGATACAACGGAATGAAGCCGGCAAAGAATGAGACAGAAATGTCCATACTATTTTATATATATTCATCTCATTCTTTTGTCGAATTACTGAAGTTTCACTTCTATCGTGTGTGAATCGCACACACACCTTTTTTTTATTCTTCTTATATAGGATTTTCTTAATTCATTATGTTATATTCATTGTTATAGTTCCAATAAATTTTCATAGACAATTTTGAATGAAATAATATCACACGAATTAAGACAGGACGTATTAGTAAACGATTACACGCACACGGATAATGAAACGTAAAGATAAACAAATTTGCGTATCACATTTATTAGATAGCGCATTAAAATCGCACACTAGTATACTGACCGTGACTTTCAACGGCTATGCTATGCTGATTACATACAAAAATCACTGATTAGGTATTAAAATATACTGACTAACGAACAAAACATTAACATAATGATAAATCTTTCGATGTTCAAATTAGTTTCGGATTAAGATAAGGGGTTTTTATAAAAACATAACGAATTAGGGGAAGGCGACAAACGTATAAAAATTATGGTCCGTGGTTTAGCATCGTTCTTTGTTCTTGTTTTGTGCGTCCATGCTTCGACCTCTTATGAGGCGGAGAAACGCGGCAGTTTAACTACTGTGAGTATTTCTATCACTCCTTATATATAATACGACAAAGGTCAAAAGGTTTTTTTGTTTGGTTGATCGTGCTAATCTCAGGAACTGCTGGTTCGAAATGTTTTTACACGCTCTTATTAGCTTCCCCTATATTTAATGTTGTATAGTATGTTTGTAAACGACTCATATAGGCTCGATTTTGACCCACTTCAAACGGACAGATTTCATTCAAACTTTGTACTCATCAAAATTCGGTTTCAATATCAGTATATATCAGTAACAATATCATGAGTGAAGCTTGTTTTTTATTTTTCAAACTTATTATTTGTTGAATTATCGAGGAAATTTCAAAATTCACCTTCGACGAACCCTGTAGGATACATATCACGCTACGAAAAATAAGAACGAAGCAGCAGTGTACCCGATAAATGAAATATTCACTTATAATAATAATTATTTATTTGCCTCGTGTGTACAAAAGTTAACAGAGATAACAATATATCAACTCATTAGCTATAGAAATCTACTTGCCATTAGGGCGTGCAAATTTCAATAGCCCAACATCATTACATAATAATTTTATAGTATTTTATAAGTTGATGGCTTGTGAACTAAAGCACACACTCAATTTACTGTCTCCTCAAATTACGAGTTAGTTCATTAAATAAAGAGGAAAATACTTTTAATGTCTACGTAATTACATACGTATGTAAATTTGGAATACTAATTCGCTTAAAATTTTAACTCTTTTCGAGTATATTCCGTTCTGACCAATAATAAGTACTTTTAATTTTAGAATAACATTTGAAAACCGATAAAAGAGGTAGCTACAATTATCTTTGCGATAAAACTTCTACGAAATAGACGTAATCAGATATGAGATTCATGAATGAATTTCCACCTGAAATTCAATTAAAATATTGAATAAATATATTTATATTAAGTTGAAATTAAATGTAACAAATCACTGAGCTGGTAATTAACGGATTAAATTTATCTGATTTGTTATCAGCATTAAATACTATTTGCAGCGTCGATACAATAATCAAATTAATTTAAAAATGATTATCCAACATGTTTTCACTATCTGTGCACCGCGGTTTTACCCGCTTTTGATATGTAACCTGGGATATATTTAACACTGAAATATTTTTTTTAATCTGCTCTGTAGTTTCTGATATAAGCGCGTTAAAGCAACCAAACAAACAAACGAATTCTTTAGCGTTGTGTTATATTAGTATACCTACGTATAGCATTATACCGAGATTATCATATAAATTTTATATTGTCACAACTACAAAATATGTTAATTCAAAAACAGAAAATCGTCGAATCAATGCAGTATGCCTTATACTTTATATATAACTGTATATTTTTCCCATCTTCCATTTTCTCTTCATCTCCCATTATCTCCACAAAAAAAAATAAAAAACACGTTCTGTAGTCTATCATAAGTATGCTCAGTTCAAAAAACAATAAAATTACCAACGAAACTTCAATTTCAGCATGAAAGAATTTTAAGGGACGGCTATCCCTCTGAATACTATGATGTGACCACGGAAGATGGATACATTCTACAAATAAACAGGATCCCACGCGGGAGAGATGACTTCAACAATTTCCGTGGAAGGCCCGTTGTTTTCCTGATGCACGGGCTGCAGGGTTCCGCTAACTCGTATATCGGCATCGGTCCCGAAAACAGTATTGGTGAGTACCACGTTTATTTATTAATTTATAAGTAACTAGCTGCGCCCCGCGGTTTCACCCGCGTAAGTCCGTATCCCGTAGGAATATCGGGATAAAAAATAGATGTTGGCCGATTCTCAGACCTACCCAATATGCTTACCAAATTTCAGAGGAATCGGTCAAGCCGTTTCGGAGGAGTATGGCAACGAAAACTGTGACACGAGAATTTTATATATATTAAGATATACCTTGAATATTAATTGATCATGACTTTAAAAACACTGCAGGCAATGTATTAAATGTAAAGATATGAAATTTGCATACTGTTGTTACATCATCAATTGCTGATTACGATAAATGCTTACTATTTTTTCCTGTATGAACCAAGATTAGAAACGGTCCTTTAAACTCCAATCAGTTTCTCGAACCTTCCTCAGTTATAGCATTTTATACAGTATTAGTTTATTTAAGTTGTATGCTAATGAACTCCATGTTTTCTTACAGCATACGTCCTCGCCAATGTCGGCTTCGACGTTTGGATCGGCAATGCGAGGGGCGTCGAGCAATCCCGCCGCCACATTTCTCTGAGCCCTGACAACTTCTTCACCAAACGTTCCTTCTGGGACTTCACTTTCGAAGAGATCGCTCTGTACGACTTGCCGGCTATGATCAACTTCGTCCTCAACTATACAAATCAACAGAAGCTTCACTACGTCGGCCACTCTCAGGGCGGCACTGTATTTCTCATTTTGAATTCGAGGAAACCCGAGTTCAACAATAAATTCATATCCGCTCACCTTTTGGCTGGTGTTGGATATCAAAACCACTTCCCTAGCAAGATTTTGACCAAGGCTGCTGAAAAAGTTGATGAGATCTATGTAAGTTAGCGTGATTTATACTATTTATTCAACGAGTTATACTGTCTATGACTATGCGAAAAATACGAGTACAATTGCTTGTTTATAAATAACACTACACAAATTTTTGTAGTATAATAGTACATATACCTATCTAGGTACGAAATTTCAGTATCTATAATAAAATAAGTAGTCGCTGTTAAAATGTTAATCAATTTACTTTATTTGCCCACACTTTGCATATTACACACGCAACAAAATCAAATTCGGTACGCAATGAAAACAATAAAAAATATTTATTCGATATTGTTACGATGTGTGACAATTCGTAATTATTGATTGTTCAATCAATCAACCGGTACAACACAAAACAATTGTGAAAGTCCATGATGAAGAGTACAAATAAAAATTTTCATTGAAAACAAAATCATATGCGGGTTGCAATACAGTTTGATACATGTATTCTCATTTCAAGTGTAATAAAATACTTATAAATTTTCTTTCTCATGTAATTTTTCAGAGTTTAGCCCGCATTTTGGGTGTGGTGGAATTGTTGGGACCAGGTAAATTCAGTTTGAGCGACAACATTGAAGAAATCAAAGAGAAGTCCCAAGAACTTCAGTCACGTGGACTTTTCGGAGACTTGATTTCAATTATAGAAAATGCGCTGGTAAGTAGGTATTTAAACGCCTTATCTAAAATGATTTAAAGTTATTTATTTTTATATGCTTAAATTTATTGATACTTTTTACTGTTACTGATTTAATTACGAACTGTTTTAAAGCGTAACCTTAGAATTTACTCAACAATTGACTTACTGGCCAAATATGTAATTCCTGATGACATTAAAATCAATTTTCTCCTTTCAGGATGAATTCTCCCGCGGCAAAGAATTGATAGCTGGAGCTGCGTTAAAACAATACGGACATTATGGCCAAAACATCAGAGACAAGCGATTCAGAAGCTGGGACTATGGCATCTTGCAGAACTTGATCAGGTACGGAAGGATAACTCCTCCCGACTACAATCTCAGGAACATAAATGTGGACACAATTATGCACTACACCATCGGAGATAATCTGCTGCACGAGCGAGATGTTCTGACGATGGCAAGGCATATGCCCAACTGTCAAGTGCGTAGAGTTGCCAGACGAAACTTTTCCCACACCGATTTCGTAATGTCTCCCGACTCTAGGGAGTTGGTCACAGACTTCATAGTTGACGATCTTGTGAGGAGGGTTTAGGTTAAGATGCATGAACCGGATTAAATTATTTTAGCAGAATATACACTTTTTTATTTATGTCTTAGCTATAGATCTGCTTTCTGTAATTAAACGTGATATTTTTAACACAAACGCTATTTTATTTATTGTATATTGTAAAAAATGCGCTATATGAACAATCCTTGAACATTTTAACAACAAATATTTCATGGGTAGTTAGTTATCCAGATGTTTTCAAACTATTTAGTTAAAGGAGTACCATCTACTATTTACTCCCACGTGAAGTATGTTTTAATACTTGAGACAAAAAGGATAATTTAAAGTTCTAACAAAAAGGAATAAAGACAAATTTTGAACCATGAATAGAAGTAGTTTTTGTGAGTCTTTATATAAATCGAATATACATTGTTTAGGTTGGGAAACTGAAAGACTCCATTGCTTAAATTACATTAATACATATTGATTCAATAAAAGATATCTATAATAATTTTACCTTTATCAACCAATTTCAAAAAAGGAGGAGGTTATCAATTCGACTGGAATCTTATTTGTTTTTGTTTCCCCGTAGCTTTTTAATGGGTGAACTGATTTTTATGATTCTTTTTTTTATTTGAAAGCGGTTTAGATTTTTGTTAAAAGATAATTATTAAATTGTCAACGTATACGTACGTTTTTGTTCTATGAACATATAAACATAGGAGCGATTTTGAACCCTAAAAAGGCTTTAGCCTCTTAAAACCTATGTTTTTAGTCACGTTACGGTTTTCCGCTTTCCATCAACATAAATATAGATGCTTACGTCCGTATCAGATTATTTTTGCTAAAGCGATACGCTATCTTCATAGCTCTGCTAGCTGTTCAACCCGGATCCTCCCGAGTAGGTGTTTTTTTTATCAAATTATTATCAGTTTAACCTAATCCAAGCTAATACGCGACTTTGTATTGCTTTGATTGTCGTCGAATGTTTGACATCGGGGAACAGAGTGATTAGTATGGTAGAAACATGTAGTTATTACTGTTTTATATTATTTATCCCTATAACATTCCATTATCTTAAACAAGAATAATATAAAAAAAAACACAAATTGTTTGTCCTAGGACATTTGGCACTTAATTATTTTTTTAGAGGTACACTGGATTATCTCTATATAGATAGTAAAAATTGCTCAAGTTCAGACTATAATATCTGTACCATATTTCATACTGATCCGAATAGCCGTTTTTGCGTAAACATCTTATAATATTTCACACTATAATAATAGTAGGATAATGAGTTGAAGGGTCAGAGGATAGGACTTTGGAGGCCCGAGTCCCTGCAGTGGGAACATATAACACAGTTTGAATATATGAAAATGTTCTATTACACGATAGAACAGTAGGTAGTATTAAAATATATGGCTATAAATTGGTACTAAAATTAATCGTATTTAAGTTCAACACGAGAATACTTCTATTCTTTTTACGCTGAACAGAAGACCCTGGTGCATAAGCATGGATCTAGTCTAATTTCATTGTGAAAACAAAGGTGAAATGGGCGAATTGAAAAAAGGAAATCTGTTTTGAGAATGTCACGCTTCAGCGTGGAAAGATTCCACGTGACTCGGTGAAAAGATGTCGATCTTTTATTAACATCTTCTTTCGACTATTTATTTGTTCTCAATGCAATTCTTTTATATGAAACTAGTGGTCGCAACTTCGTTTACGTGAAATTTTTTTTTACTGTTTTATTATATGTAAGAATCTTAAGGCATTACAATTCTTTGTTAAATTTAATGGAAATTGATATTTTTTCTGATAAATGGCTAAATAAGGAATAAAGCACAAGATGATAAAGCTTTTTCTGTCCTAATTTAATGAATAAGTAAACTTTCATTACAAAAATCTTAGACACTTGGAGCAGGGTTATCTACATGCATGATTATAATTGTTAAGGCTATATTCTTTGTTACTCTTGGTTTACTCTAAGTTATGACTTTGTTTGATGTCATATATTCATATTAACGCTTGTGTGTAAGTTGTGGTGACATATAATAGGTTGTGCATACGCCAACTTATATTTAAAAACGATCTGTAGCTTAAGTATACATGAAACGACCTTTTGCGATCCTTAAAAATAAAAATAAATTAAAATGATGAAGTACAGTGACGTAATGCGTTTACAGAAACAAATTTTTCCTTATTTTTCCTTTTTCCTTATTTATATCTAGTATATCTATCTATAAGATTAACAAATTGCGTCTCCGTTTTGCTACGTATTAGATACGTAGCTTATGAAAGTCTTCTTGAATTGAGTTTAAAACTTGTAAGGCCTTGGAATATATTTTTTTTAGGGGTGGTCTGGTCTGTCCATGACGTACGCAATTAAAAGCTAATACCAAAACAATTGTATTTCGCTTAAATAGTTGTTATTAAGAAAATCATATAATTGCATCGCCTAGAAAGCAAAAATACGTAAAGATATAATATTCTCTTCATTTTATGTTTCTAAATAAATCTAAAGATTCTTAATAATTTATATTCATGTCAAAAACACGTGCATATTTTAGAAATTAAAAACTTTTCAACGGATTTGAAACGTGATTTATTCATTATATTATTAACCCGACATTTCGAACACTTTACAGCGAGCATAGTCACGGGGAGACAGTATATATAAATGTATAATGAATAAATCGCGTTTAAAATCCGTTAAAAAGTTTTAATTTCTAAATGTATAACACTCGCGTAAAATCAAGCACAAGAAAATACTACGTGCATATTTATTCGCTATTGAGCAGTCAAATAGCCTGCTTAAATCGATTTAACAGCATATATATACTCGCGATCAATATCATGATTCATTATATTTTTTAAGTTTAATCATTTTAATATAATCCGCTTGATATTTCATAATCCAATAACACTTGAATTACTCTTAATCCCGAAATTAAAAGCCAATAATTTCGAGATAAAAAGAAAGTCGCTGTTGATGATTCCGTTCGTTTGATCATATGAAATATATTATTCGTAAGTATTTATTTTTGCTTTTTTGAACATTAGTATTACCTAGAATTATCATCCAACAAATTAGGTTTATAGGTTTTTTACAAACGTTAATTAGAAAAACACATACAAATTGATAAACTGTGTCGTATTTTTTTCTTTGGCCACTTAATATTATGCCCTATTAATTGATAAGGAACTACTAAACTCCCATAGGAAATCAATAAGATTTTCCTTAAAACTATGTGAAGCAGTCAGATCTAGAAATATGTTTACTAACTTAATAAAAATATCGTTTTGCCGGGAATATACATACATTCTGATATATTCAAACACGTTTCTAAAGGTAATTTATGTAAATGTAAATTTTTATACTGATTTAAACGTAAAGTCACCTTAAAGACATATTTACGGTATGGTTTTTCCATAATTTAATAATTATATAAAGCCTTTTATTTAGATCGAACTAAGCACAATAGAAAGCCAATATATCGATAGAATCAGTATTAACATATGCAATACAATACTTCAGATTTTCTATTTTTCTCTATTTTCCGTGTCTTTTAATCGAAGTATTCTATCGTAGGTAATACGTATGCCTTGGTCGTGTATCTTGCGTGATGCCTACATTGATAAACGGGCGACACACACACAAATAATAATTCAATAAGAACATTCAGTTGTCAAAAAACAATACGTCGCGATTTCAAAGCAAATTCCAAATCCAAGTTTACAACTATTAAATATTTGAGTCCTGGTCTTAATCGCATTTATCAATTAATAAATTATCATCAAACATGGGCGTATCGACATTGACATTTCTAATTTACAGCACACATTATACGCCATAAAGCTACTGTTTACATATCGGATATCGAAGTAAGATATCGGAGTTTATGGTCAATGTTTTAACATTTTTATCATTTGTTATAAAACATGAAAGAACTTTCTTGAGTAATTGATTGCTATTGTTTCATTGATGATTATGAGTAATATATTAAATAATGAATGAACACAACTAAATAAATGTATGTAATAATGTTATATTTTTTTCCTATCAATACAATGGAGATGAGATTTTTAGAGGATTTTCGTGTATGGTTCATAATTTTGCATTAAATAGTAATATTATAAAATATTAGAAATATCAATAACTGTGCTTATTTTGAATAATAATTCTATACAGTAACCATTTGAAATGGCTCAATAAGATTAATATGATTAATATCAAAACTGGTTTAAGAACTAAAATGTAGTGTCGCTTAAAACTACCTAACGCCTTTTGATATTTTTAATGTGTAGTTTGTCTTTATTTTTACAGCAATAATAATTTTCAATTTATCATCCTTTGTAGCAATGCAATCAAATAAATTATCGTCTTAACAATCAACTCTGTTACTTGTCATTTAAACAATCTGAAATCAATGCACCATCAATCATAGGATATTGCAATGATGATATTAAAAATAAACTTGTCTCAATCCAATCAATTAATACTTTTCAATTATAATGGCATTATTTTATAATCAGGTGACGCATCGTACAGTTTTCCTGTGACAAAAATGCTAATAATACTATTTTAAGTCTTCGGTTTCACTTGGCTAGATTGTATGTGCTAATAAAGATAACTTATCCGTATTTCAAATTTGTAGATCTGATCGGACCAAAAATTAACCTGATGAAATAAATTACCAAAGATAGGATTTTTTTTTGGTCAACTAATAAGAAGGAAGTATTAGAACATAGACATATAGATTAGAACATTTTTCACTAATAGTAGTAATTTCGAGTCGTAGAATTATGTTATACAGCATTTCTCGATAAACTGATTGTTCAACACAATATTTTCGACTTGCAATCAAAGCTTGCTGAAATTAGCTCATTCAAACAAACTCTCATCCTACTAATATTATAAATGCGAAAGCTTGTAAGGATGTGTGTGTGTTTGTTGCTCTTTCACGCAAAAACTACTGAACCGATTGCAATGAAATTTGGTACGTAGACAACTGGAATAACATATAGGCTACTTTTTATTCCGATATTCCTACGGGATACGGACTTACGCGGATGAAACCGCGGCGCGCAGCTAGTTCTTTATAATTTTTATTATACTTTTGTATAGCTTACTCACTAGTATTATATCAATTTTATAATCTAAAAAGGTGACAAACTTTCAGCCAATTAATGCATAAATTAGAAGATTGATAAGCTAACAAAGCACGCGTCATGAACTCTAATGTCAAGATACCATATCAGTTGGGTCGATTTAAAAGGGATTGGTTTTGAGGAATCGTTGTCATTAATCATAGAGACATGCTGGGGGTGCTGTCGATAGTTTGCCTTGTGGTGACCACTCAGGCCCTGCACACTGATGTTGGCTCGTCCAATAAATTGTACAATATTGTAAGTCGTAGTCATATATGTTAGACACTCAAAGGATCCCTTTGTTTGTGAAGAAAACCTATTGCCTAAAATATCTTGCTTTGCAATAAACATCTTACAAAAACAGTAGTGTTATTACAGTTGAAATGAAAGATTGAATAAGGTATTGCTATAAAATTTTACAATTTTTTACTTTAACACGGTAAACATTACTATTACATATGTGTCAACGAAAGTGGACAATAAAAAAAAACTGAACTAAACTATCACTATACATATGTACAATACCTGAAATAAATATAACTTCTATAGTTATACATATTTTGCGTTATTTAAAACATACCTCATAGGTCTTTTTAAATTCCAGCACGAAAGGATCATAGAAGAAGGGTACCCAGTAGAAACTCATGATGTCGTGACCGAAGATGGTTATATCCTAGAACTAATCAGAATACCATACGGGAAAAACGGTAAAGATGTAACACTAAGACCACCTGTGCTTCTGATGCATGGTCTATCAGATTACGCCGCTGCTTTTATCTCCTTGGGATCAGACAGTCTCGGTAAGTAAATTTATATATACGCAAACGACAGCTGTCTTTGAATCTGTGGACGGCAATGTAAGTTCATAATTCAGACATTGTTGACTATTTCGTTCCTACAATCTTATTCCAATCTAATCTTGGTTATCTTTTGTAATGTCAAGTAGCAGGATAATCACCAAAATACTGCAATAGCAATAATAAACAACGTTACATTTTGCCAGCAACTTCATATCTTTCACAGTTCAAGATAAAATTCTAACACATACAATATACATTTTTGAATAACTGTTAATACAGACATATACAAATACGTATAAATGTTTTAGTGTTAAAAACCATAAAGGGGATAGAATCAAAGGGACTTAAGGCGAAATATTTCCACAGCTTACAATCTCGTAGAAGAAGGTGCAGACGTATGGTTGGGTAAGGCAAGAGGCGTGGCCAATTCAAGACGCCACATCAAGCTGAACCCGGACGATGAGCAGGAAAAGTTTAAATTCTTCGACTTCACTTTCGAAGAAATCGGGATGATTGACCTTCCGACCATGATCGACTATATTTTAGAGGAGACAGGGGAGGAAAAGATTCACTACGTCGGTCATTCGCAAGGGGGAACCGCTTTCCTGATCCTTAACTCTATGAGGCCAGAATACAATGATAAAATCTTATCAGCTCATTTACTCGCAGCAGTGGGCTATCAGAATAACTTCCCTAGCACAGAATTAAGGCTAGCAGCCGTCGCTACTGACTTACTTTATGTTAGTATGAGTTTTAAAAAACCTACATAATGTAGGGAATATTACGTAGGTTGAGTTGAAAAGCAACTTTGAAGTTATTTTTAGCATTCAAATAAAAAAATAATAATTTTAAAAGCATATTTGAAAACCTTTATATTATTGCGTGTACATTCAGAAGCATTATACGATTATAAAAGTTATATTCAAGATTAGATTAATATTTTAGAAAAAGCAGTTCCATTTATTTTAATAAATACTGTATTACAATTTAAAATTACATTTATTTATGTAAATTTCAGTCATTTGCAGCGTCTCTAGGATTTGTAGAGGTCCTAGGACCCAACTGGGGCAACCAAATCGCTAAACTGCAGACCATTAACGAATGTGCTTCCAGCGGCAGAGCTGAAGGAGTCTGTTCTAGATCATCACTGGACGATATTATTGTGAGTAAAACTAATTATCATCTTAATTTATAACATCAGTTGTCTTGTGTTGTTCGGCACCTCTAACAAGCATATATAATATTACAAGTGATCACGTTTGACAGCCTAATTTCATCGTAACATTGAACCCGTGTTAAATGTTTCCCAATTGTTTCAGAATGACATCCTGAATCCCAGCAAGCTCTTGCCCGGATCAGCGTTGAGGCAGTTCGCACATTTCGGCCAAAACATCCGCGACAAGAAATTCCGTCGCTGGAGCTACGGTTTCATCAGTAACCTATCCAACTACGGTTCATTGAACCCGCCCGAGTATGACCTTTCCAAGGTCACTGTCGACATCACGATGCACTACACAGTCAACGACATTCTCTTGGATGAACAAGACGTGTTGGCTATGGCAGCTGATATGCCGAATGCTTCAGTTCGAAGAATTCCGAGGGATACCTTCACACACACAGACTTTGTTACTGCTGATGACGCGAAAGAGCTTGTTGTCGATTATATCGTTGACAGTTTATCCGCCTTTGTTAAATAAACACTTGATATCGCTTTCTCGTCATTTCATTTTTCTGTAATTTTAACCCAAAGACTGCCAAAACACTACATCACACGATACCCTGTAAATTACTCGTCAAATATATACGTACTAGTACGTTTAGCTACATAAAAATTATAAGAATTAACTATACTTTAGTTAGCAACGAGATTAATTTAAAACACACACAAAGATAACAAGATCCACTTCCACGCGCAAGCAAAAAAAGGCAACCATACAATTCACATGCAAATATCCTGAAAGAAACTACGACACCACTAACTTATCGCAGAAAAATCCAAACTATTCGCATCGTAAATCTGTGTTCAAAACAGACGTAAATACAAATAAGGATGTAAACAAGCTAATTCATCTCTATTTAATGTCACACACCACCGTAAATATTCATGAAAACGTGCTTTTATCGCACCACCTGGTTTACCGAGCTGACAGTTTTTAATACCTTTATTTTGAACTGTAAATAATGCTGATCCCTGGATATTATGATTTGTATGGTTATAAACTTGTTCAACGACGATTTTACGATATATTGTGACCTACTGATCGTAAACTCTATTTAAAAGGTTTACACGCAAGTGTATTGTGAATGTTTAATGAAACCTTAGCGAATTCAATGTAGAAACAAATATTTTATCGTTCATTATATATGAAATATTTCAGTGATTGTGAGACATTGTAGCAATCAAATATCAGTCTTAACAACTACAATAAAACGTCTGACATTTGCTATA
>NC_052111.1:7597144-7601275 GCF_012273895.1 Zerene cesonia | reverse complement strand
TAAATGTTATTTGCAGTTAACAATTTTCTTTTTTCTTTATTACAATATTTATGGCAAGACTAGGTATATTATTAATAATTCGTTTAAAGTAATAACTTACTAAATAAAATGATTCATATTTTATAAATCACCCCTTTATTTTCTGTATTGATAATAATATTAAGGGAGTTCTGAGTAAATGTTTGATTCATCATTTTGTGGCGGCGACTACTGACTGGCTTTCATGAAACAGCGAGAATCTTATAAAAAAATTATATCATTCCGTTTTTCCTTCGGTTATTAACAAATTACCTATTTAGATCGTACTTTATTCCTAAGTTACATCACAGCTATACTTTTTTCTCCCCAATCCACCCGACTGGAGCGTGTTAGTAACTAAATAAAACACTGATCCCTCTTGTGTTTGGCTCAAATGCGTTTGGATAGCGGATTTACGGTGATTAAAAGTGCTATTGCTGTGAAGTTATCGCGCTATTTTCTATACAGGGAGACTTGGCAAGGGTTTCTATCGCTTCACATTAGATACTGGAATGTTGTACTGTGAAACTCTACGATATACCTACTTGCTTGTTTAGATTATAGGAATTATCTAATAGATGGTGAAAGTATATGAAGAGAGGGGGAGAAGTTTTTAAAACATCTATTAAACATCAGATCGTTACTTATGTGTATTACAAATACACTAACTTATTTGTATTGGGTGTATTTCCGTAACACTAAAATGGATAAATCGATTTTCATAAATCGCGATGAGCTGTGTTGTGTTGGTATACTATACTATATCATGTACGACAAATTCGTAATAAAAAAAGATCATATAATATTAACTGAATAAAATTAACCCAATAAACGGTCAAACCTTGATTTTCTTTGAATCTATGAGGCATATTTAGCAGTTTTAAAATCAATACTATTATTCCTCAAATACAGAAGAATACGCTATCCATCGAAATACTTTTATCAATTAAATATAAAACTGTCAATACACTTACAAACACTATTTGCCATTACTACAACTGTAGAAACAAATAAATCACACAAAATTAACATCTTACATGTTTATCGTAGGTAAAATTCGCATCACGTTTAATTCGGACCCAAAACTACTCCAAAGGGACCGGAGTTCTGCAAACGAAGTAACATTTTGCTCGAATTGTCTAATATTTCATTGGCTATTCCGTGATAGGCCTAGAAATTGCCGTAATGTCTATAGGGTAGGTGCTTAAGGAAATGTTTATTTATGAATTCCTCAATAAAGCTTTTGGAGGACCATGATCTGGGAATGATGGTCGCTATCGTTTTTAATACTGCATTTAAGCGAAATAATGGTATAAAATAATTCTTTTCTAGAAAAAAGATCACCAAATAATAAAACCAACAAAAGAAAAATAACAGTTTAATCGAATTGACATCTTGGTCTTCGAAAAACGTAGGTTGAAAATAAGTCTCATCTAAGATCTCATTCAAAACCTGTTATGATAAATGTATATAAAGCTATATAGCAAAAAAATACACAACTTCCAATGAATAACTGAATCGTCCATTCATTCAATTCTTTCAAAATTAAAAAAAGAGAGTTTTAAATTACATAAAATATACCCCTATATTTCCGTCTACCAAACAATTAGTCAAAAACAAAACCGGTTTGAGCGACAAAAGCTTTATTTGAAAGTATATTTATTGTCACATTGTATAAATAATGAAGGCTAAAATGATTTAGCGCGAAAGTCCTGGAACTAGCGAACTGAGGCACACGTGCGAGCGCGATACGCAGGAGTGAATTTCACAAATTTCACCATCCACTGCTTTCAATTAATTAAAATAGTTTGAGCGACGTGCTGCGAAATGTTCAGTGTATATTGAATTGATTGCGATTTTATCACGTTATGATTTATGGAATATTAATACGATTAGTGGAATAAATATTCAAGTAGATTTAATTTTCAAAGCTTAACTGAATCGGCTTAGTACAACGCATTATTGCTAACGACTAGTTTTTTTAAGTATAAATTCGTGTGTTAAATAAAATATCTATTATTTGTTAACATTATGTTACATTTCTACTTCTAAAATACCTATATAACATACGAGCGGTCCGCCCCGGCTTCGCCCGTGGTACGTATATAGCCTTCCTTAATAAATGGACTATCTAACACTGAAAGAATTTTTCAAAATTAACCAGTAGTTACTGAGATTAATGCGTTCAAGCAAACAAACTCTTCACATTTATAATATTGGTATAGATTTAATAGGTAGTTTTTACAAATTTAAATTTTAAAAAACTCTCCCATGATGTCTGATACAATATCAAAGCTGATAAAATAAAATCAAATATTGTGCTATATTATGAACAGTACATTTATATTCAAACAACACATAACTTTCAAAAACATCTTCATATTTATAGTGTTAAATGTTTTTAATAATCTCTCGAAAAACATTTTCTCTTCATTCGTGTCCAAACGACTTCCTCCATTACCGTTCCTGTTTCGCCACACGTTCTTATTTATCTGTTTAATGTTCTTGATAACCAGCCAGAAAGGATCCTTGAAACACCTGTGTACTAAGCATTAATGTGGAAATGTAGGTCTACTTATGATGGTTGTAAATCACTGTTAACAGCTGAGGTACGGAAGGGTAATGAGTAATACTATAGATTAAGAACCATACTGTATTAGGTAAGTTTTGGTTAAATTGTCAATTTGTGAGGTGGTAACGAGGAAATTTACTTATTTAAAAACTACATATTTTATATCACTGTTTTTGTTTACGTTAACTGATGTTATTTAATAAATAAATCTATTTTTTATATACTGTCTGTGTACTTTAAAGTAATTAACATTGTTCCTTGATCTTATTTTCTAAATAACGAAAACTTTGGACATTTACGTTTCAAGTTATAATTACAGAACAAGTAACGCGAATGCAGCGGCTCTACCTCTGCAGATGTTCATGGGCGGTGGTGATCGCTTACCATCAAGCGAACCACCAGCTCAGTTGCCCGACGTTACGTAAAAACAAATCTCGGATTCATCCCTGCCGCGTTTCACCCTTCACCCGCCGCCCCCCGCTTGGATGACGTCTCTAAAGAGTCTTTATTATCCACTATCATCATTATCAGCCTATACAAGTTCCCACTGCTGGGACACAGCCTTCTATGAGGGTTCGGCCATAATACACCACGGTGGCCAAGTGTGGCCTATCATGAATATTCACTATATAACACGATAATACATTGAATTAAATTTCCTCATAGCTGTAATCTCTACTCTTAAATAGTTTACTATAATTACTTTTAATTCGTTCCTCGCACGTTATTTATCAACATATATTCTACTAGCTGCGCCCCGCGGTTTCATCCGCGTCCAAAAGTTGCCTATATGCTATTCCAGTTGTCCAGCTGTCTACGTACCAAATTTCATTGCAATCGGTTGAGAAGTTTTTGCGTGAAAAACAACAAACACACACGCATCCTTACAAACTTTCGCATTCATAATATTAGTAGGAAGGATAGTAGGAAGCAGGATATCCTCGTTGGTTCCATTAATATCGAAAATGTATAAATGTTAGGTGCTGCTAATGAAACCGCTGACCACAAATTGCATGCCGATAAACGAGATGTGACGAACTCGGCTGTTCATAAATTATACCCTGTTCAAATAGCCTCGTGTGTTGTACCTGAATACAGACTGTTTCAGCAATTAGTCCAATCGATTGTTATGTGTTATCGAATTCAAATGTCTGTCTGTTATGCTTTTTCGGCTACACAATAGCGCTCGTTTGGAAGACATTTGGAAAGTCTACGGATAAAGGCCTAGGGTCCAAAATATTAATTGCAAAATTATAGACAATGCCCGTTCACATTATAGCTAAGGATCCCTAAATAATACAAGAGACCTCACCTCGCTCAGTTAATAATTGTCCTTTAGGCGTTGCAGATCTCAAATTAATTCAATCTGAAAATCTCAAGTGATATTATATTACTTTAACAACATTCTAAGTGACACATATTTTAATCGTACTAGCCTTGGTCCCAAGTAAAGACATTTTACTGTACATTTATCGGAACAGCTATTTGAACAGAATGGAGTATCGTTAGTTTAAATGGACGGAGGGATATTGTTCAAGTGT
>NC_052111.1:7551565-7596144 GCF_012273895.1 Zerene cesonia | reverse complement strand
CAGATTCGAAATTCAAATGTAATATTTTTTTATAATTAAGTGTAACAGTATTTATGGCCAGACTAAGTATATAGTACAATAATGGATCCCTCAATCGACCCGCCTGCTCTGCAAGTCTATAAATATATACTGGTATGTAGAAAATACGAGTATATATACCATGGTTTAATTTGCTATATAATCTTATATATAAAATTCTCGTGTCACAATGTTAGTCTCTATACTCCTCCGAAACGGCTTGACCGATTCCTCTGAAATTTGGTAAGCATATTGGGTAGGTCTGAGAATCGGCTAACATCTATTTTTCACACCGCTAAATGATAAGAGTAAGGCAGAACAGCGTTTGCCGGGTGCAGCTAGTCTAATATATAAAAATCTCGTGTCACAGTTTTCGTTGCCATACTCCTCCGAAACGGCTTGACCGATTTTGATGAAATTTTTTGTGCTTATCCGGTATCTATGAGAATCGGCCAACATCTATTTTTCATACCCCTAAACGATAAGAGTAAGGCAGAACAGCGTTTGCCGGGTGCAGCTAGTTATAAATAATAAACTGTCGGTCTAGTAAAACAAGCCATTTACTTATTTATATATCTAATATATAAAATTCTCGTGTCACAGTTTTCGTTGCCATACTCCTCCGAAACGGCTTGACCGATTTTAATGAAATTTTTTGTGCTTATCCGGTATCTATGAGAATCGGCCAACATCTATTTTTCATCCCCCTAAATGATAAGAGTAAGGCAGAACAGCGTTTACCGGGTCAGCTAGTATAAGGGTTAATCATCTAAACTATTATATGAAGCTGAAGAGTTTGTTTGAACGCACTAATCTCAGGAACCACTGGTCAGATTTGAAAAATTATTTCAGTGTTAGATAGTCCATTTATTGTGGAAGGCTATTGGCTATATATGTACCACGAGAGAAGCCGGGGCGGACCGCTAGTGTGTGAATAATTGTTTTTCTAAGAAAAAGAAAATCTCAATCCTGTCGTCTTTCGATGAGGAGAAATTGCAACTGCGTAAAATAAAGCACAATGCACATAAGGCTGCCTTATTGCATAAAGCGATATTTTCCAGGCAACTAGTATGGCAAGGATAGGTGTGTACGTGATGGCACAAAACTCATAGATTATAACAGAAATAACGCTTATTCTACAATAGCACAATTAAATAATGTCCCATATCTATTTAATTCGCAAATACTTTTATTACAGGATATAAGATAACATACTTAATCACATTGCCTTTAGAAATTAAAGACCTAACAGATTTCAAATTTATTCATTAAATCTCGTTTAAAATCTGGTAAAAATAATATTTTATTAATTAATAAATTTCTAAATGTATAATCCTCGCGTAAAATCAAACTTATGAAAATACCACATTGCCTTTTGAAAGTAGATATTATATTCTCCCGATATCTTAAAAACACGGTCCATAACTTTGTGTTGGATTACAGTACACATATATAAACGCATTACCTTTTAATAGTCTACTTGATGCTTCTATAATAGAAACCAGTATTAAATGAGATCACGCAATATAATAGAAATATCTTGAAATAAACTGATCCCTTCTAATACACATTGTACGGGACATACAATTGTATGAAGCCACACTGAGTTGCGAGAAAATAGGATTGGATGTCATATTGACTGCAATCGCACTTGTAAGATGTTATACTTTTATTGAGTACCAGCTCCGCCTTGCGGTTTTACCCGCGTATGTCCGTATCCCGTAGAATTATAGGGATATAAAGTTGCCTATATGTAATTCCAGTTGTCCAGCTGTCTACGTACCAATATATCCTACTAATATTATAAATACGAAAGTTTGTAAGGATGTGTTTGTGCTTGTTGCTCTTTCACGCAAAAACTACTGAACCGATTGTAATGAAATTTGTTACGTAGACAGCTGGACAACTTGAGTAACATATAGGCAATACAACTTTTTATCCCGATATTCTCGGCATTTGACGCAGCTAGTACTATATACATTACAATTTTAAACCCGTTTTCCGTTACTTTTTCGTTTTCTCTAGTTAGAAGTAGTTGTAACTATACGTCTTTGTATATATATTTTTGCACTTCAGTCCTGACATTAAAATAATATTTAAAACTCACTCTTAAATTTCGTTCCGTCAAAAGATCGTAAGTGGCTTAAACGATGCGTGATGAACGGTGAAACAGCATAAATAATTTGATTTATTGAAGTTTTAATTGTGCGCATATAGCATTTTTTATGTTTCACATTCGATATTTATTATAATACACATTTGTAATAAAGAGCTGTTTAATAAAGAGACTAATGAAAAATATTATCATCATCAACATCAGCATCATCATCTTAGTTTCATACTGACACGAGAATAGGTTAGGTTAGTTTATAAGGCTATATAACAACAAGCTGACCAGGTTTCGAATTCCTAACTTTTAGATGGATATTGGGGACCCACTATCAATATTTATTTACCCGCCGCCTGGGTACAGTGGTTAACGCGTGAGCGTAGAACCAAGGGATCGTGGGTTCAATTCCCGGTGAGGTACGCACAAATATATCTCGGTCTGGTGGGCCACAGAAGGCTGATTTATAAATTTGTTCATAAATAAAAACGATCAGTGAAACATATGTATATATGCCCAACTAGATTCCAAGGGACTTAAATTCTTTTTTCAATGTCATCATTAAGAAAGAGAATACAAATACAGAATGAAATATGAGGCCAAGGTCATTAACATTTGGTTCTCGCACGTAAACTTTCATGAACCGGGTCAAATATGCCCAACGCCCTTTGATATCGAGCCCCATATCATAATTTGCGCATTAACTTGCCATAAATTAGTGTTTATCTTCAGATAAGTATACGGAACAACATTTTTATGACTTAGTTTTCGACAAAGTACACAGCCGTTTATGACACACCTTCTGCATGACTGGTTTATTTTTTATTTTTAATTACAAACAACACTCTCAACATTAAGACAGTTTCCTTATAACGTTTACGATTACTTCCAGATAATAAAAGCGTATCATGTAGGTACATATTTCAAACATATACCCAGTATTTCATTAAAAAAAATGGTTGCCTGTAAAGTCGGTTTTACGGGCGAAGATTTTACGTGACAACGTCTTTTTCTCGGTAGAATATTTATTGATATGAATATTATTAAATTGCACAATAGGAACAAGGAATTGAATGAAAATAAGAATTGCACAAATTTTAACTATAGAAAATATATTTTGTTTACTAAAAAGACGGAGACAGAGACACAAGCACGCGCCGATTCAATGCGCCTAATTCTCTAGTGCTGCGCGCGCGGCGGACCGATCATAGTTCGGTGACTCATCGTAACGTTACCGGGCGTTACACTTTTTCATGAGTGACTCCGAGCCGCAACCTAATTTAAGACGTTGTCACGTCAAAATCGATAATATGTTTGTATACATATCTGTAATACTCATCTTATATAAAGAAAGGTACGGTCAAGTGAACAGTATCCCAAAATTGTTATGAAACCGTCTAAGTATAAGAAAAACGGTAAAGTCTTCACAAACTCCCATCCTAATATATGCCAAATATTCAAAAGTTTTTCCGAAGATTTACGTATGATAATATACTCGTGTGAGCGTAAGTTTCCGTACACAAGTTTTGTTTGTTCATCGCCTTCGGATATCTATTAAAAGTTCTTGCTTTATTAAAAACAGCAACACGAAACTAATATCATACTAATTATATAGTCCTGGTAGTTTCTCCTTTGTGTTCAGTATTAAAATTTTACATCCCATCATATACGAACCTTTAGATATGGTTATATATTTTTTAACCGACGTTCCCAAAAAGGAAGTAGTTGCTCGATAAGTTGGCTTTCGGTGTTCGGTTCGGTTCGGCAGTTCGGGTTGGTGTTAGATAGTAAATTGTTGCCATTTGGCTTCATTTTAAAATTTAAATGGTGATCATTTAAGAATCGGAATATAGTATCTCCTTCTCTGGGACGTCGGACACCTGTTTTGTAGAAGATTTATTCGAAAATCTAATCTTGACGGACTTGATATGTTAGTTAAAAAGAAGGACAATGCATCTGTCACAAACTCATAATATTTGTCCAACTTATTACTATCAAAATATATTTGTTTCGTCATTCTTACAAACATTTTTAATTTAAATATAAGTATAACATAAAATGAGTTAATTTTCATTAATTTAAGAATCGTATTATTCCACACATCATTTTAAATCGCAGTCCAGACCCAACTCTATTGTGAAAGTTGTTGATTTCAAAATCTAAACTGGTTATTGCGAATTTAATTACATAGTAGCTACATTGTGTTCATGCGTAGTAAAATATATCAACAATACAATACTTTCTGATGAATGAATGAATTAATTATTTTATTATTAGAATAGAATAAGTTTTGAAGTATATAATCTATTAAATGATTAATAATATTTTTATTTATTTATTTATTTATTTATTTTATATATAGTATATCAAACTCAGATCTGAGATATTTGTTAAATCTTTCTTGCTATTGTATTTGTTAACAACTAATTGAATGTATTTTCCCCTTGTATGTTTTATTCTGTTTATTTTAAAAAGACTGCGTTGATTTAAATTTAGATTGAAGTGTAATTTTCTTAGTAATTTAATTTTCCATTAAATCATTTTCACATTTTATATCTTCGTTAAGTTTCCATGAAATCATATCATAAGCGATTAAACAGAATAAACGGAATCAGAATATAATTTCTTGTTAATTAATCAACACATTTCTTTTCTAAAAATATTTTTTACGCTTAAAAAAACATATTTACCTACATCAATTATTTTTGGATAATTAAAACGTGTTTGTAATATATAAACTATATCAATAACTATAATTCATCTGTCAAAATAAAAGACTAATCTTATCACAGTGAATTCGCAAGCTTATCTTGGGATTAATACCGGAAAATGGAGATCAGCTCATTCACTAATTGTTTATTTCAATTGGAGGTGTGGGTGATTCCCCCCTCCCCCTTGCCATGTATACCAATCGAACTACTATTATAAAGCTGAAGAGATTGTTTGTTTGAACGCGCTAATCTTAGGTACTACTAGTCTGTTTTGAATAATTCTTTCAGTTTTAGATAGCCCATTTATTGAGGAAGGTTTTAGGCTATATATGTACAACGGGCGAAACCGGGGTGGACCGCTAGTTAATAATACACTCAGTAACACATAAAGGTTCATTGTAATGAATGGAACATTTAGACGATGACGTATGTAATAAGATAAACTTAATTTTTAGTTTTATAGCATTGAAATGCTTTATAAATGAGAAATTTTGAAAGAATAGAAAAAATTTTTTGATCACGAGGCAGGATTTTTTTTCTATTCTTTCTAAGATAAACTTTTTAAAATAAATAAAAAATGTAGTAAAAACAAATATTGGTTACACATTAATTTTACAATTAAAATAAAAATATGTTGTATTACGTATATCTCGGAAATCACATAAGTTATATATGCATATGTTTGTACCAATCACAATTCCAACGATTTCCAATAGAGAGACATTGATGTACTAACTACTAGTTGAAATTATTAAGCTAAAATTTGTTACAAGTTTTCTTACTCATAACTTCGCAAAACAAAAAACGTGCATCAGATAGTTCAGTACAATGTTGCATAGAGGTTATTGAAGTATTTCTTATATTGGTTTCTTATATAAAAAAGGCTTAACTCCTGCTGTTTTAATCCTTTTTGAGATGTCATTATTGTTTTTGGTAATTGCATTATGTAATAGCGGGCAACTGAGCTGGTGGTTCGCCTGATGGTAAGCGATCAACACCGTCCATGAACATTTGTAGAGGTAAGGTTGCTGCAAAAGCGATGTCCACTTTTAATGGTTAAGGAAAAGGATTGACATCAGGCATAAAGGAATCTCTTTATAAACTGCCTTCCGAACGGCGATAAATGTTATAACTGTGTAATAATAAAATAAATAAATAAAATAAGCCTATATTACTGTTTACTTTTACAACAAAACTTCTTACTTTCTACAATAATTATTTATAATTTAATGTTTAATATTAGTGTTCTTAATATCAACAGGCGTTATGTGGTTTTAGTCAACAGTTGTCCTTCGACGAAGGCCTCCTCTAAAGACTTCCATCTCTCTCTATCTCTTGCTATTCGCATCCATACCTGTATAATATGACGATTCGCAAAGCGCTTCTATAAGAAGTATAGTGGAATGTGTGGGTGTGGTAATTCGTGCTGAAGCGTGCTCGACTGCCTCACAAAGATATATAGGTATGAGTTTCATATACCGTAATATTCACTACATAAATAGGATTTATTGAAGTAGTCGATTTAATAACCAGAACTCAAGATAATTCAATGGATAAAGAGTTCTAAATTACGGCTGAGGACCAAATTCTTTGAACAAAATTATGTAATAATGTATAAATATACATTATCATTGCGATAAAGCAGATAAGGTATTCTCTAGATTTCGAAGGTAAGACCCAGAAGCTTATATTAATAAAATGTTATCAAGTTCAAGGATTTGATAGTAGTAGGTATTATGTAACTCGCTAAGAAAAAATATATTGAAAGGTATCCACCTACCTACTACTACTACTAGTATCGTGGGATTTCATGCTTTATTATAATTTATGCTATATATTATATACATAATTATTAAATAATAACCAGCTCCCTGGCCCCTTCACTAAAGCTTCTTTTTTTCTTTCTTTAATTTTTAAGTTTCCTTTTTATTAAAGTTGTTTTTTTGAAGAGTAATAAATAAAATAAAGCGACTCGATGGGACACAGTGGGGTTTTAGTTGGTAGGAATCCGACATAACCCACAGCTCCTTCCAGTGGTATCTATGCAATATTTCCCCACTAAAAAAAGACCTACGTATTCATCTACAATGTCGTCTATGTAATGAATGAATTACAATTTTGGTTGGCTATTTATACCTGATTTACTTAGACCAACTACACCTCAGGCGAGTCTTAAATATCCACCACACAATGCAGCTATGTTTTGACGAAATTCGGTACTATTCTGCTGATATTTTGCTACTGAATAGATCCAACACTGTCCAATCAAATTCAATATAGCTGTAAATGAAATGATCGAACAATTTTAAGAGAAGTAATCATACAAAATGAAACAAATTCCTTGATTAAAAATTATATTTTAAGCCCGGGATTTAGATAGCGTTCCAGTGTCGATATATAAAACGGATTGCACATGCAGGCAATTTTATTACCTGACAATGTGGATAAAAGTAATTTATTTAATATTGGTTTTCTCTATTGTGAATATCGTCGTGGGGAGCGATGTGTGTCGCACTGTGAGTAGATTAATTCATTATTCATGATATTTTTTATGCTAAATAGAGGTCGAGAAAACATTTATACATTTTATAAAATCTAGGGTAGTTTTAATGTTTTGTTGATTTTTGTTGGTGGCGAGTCATTAACCACGATAGATAAATGGTGTTTTTTTGTTTTAACTAACAGTCATTAATAAATCTTATCCTACTAATATTATAAACGCGATAGTTTGCAAGGATGTGTGTGTGTTTGTTGCTCTTTCACGCAAAGAATACTGAACCGATTGCAATGAAATTTGGTACGTAGACAGCTGGATAACTTGAGTAATATATAGGCAACTTTTTATCCCGATATTCCTACGGGATACGGACTTACGCAGATGAAACCGCGGGGCGCGCTTGTAGATTATACTGTACGCATTATAAATTTATAATCAAGTTATATTCGATATCCATTTAACATTTACCCTTGGTACTATACCGGCTTTTGTTCGTTCAGTTTATCTCGAAGGTAGTTTTTAAATAACTCAGCAAAAGAGATGCCCCTAATTTGACACGTGGCGGTTCGGTTTATCGAACAATTTCTGAGCGAGTTACATTCACATCTATGGAGTTATATTAATGGACATATCATTACATAATTTCATAACAGCATACTTTAGAAATATCCTATTTCACCGACGGATATTCTCATGAAAATTAACAAATTTTCCTAAAAATTACAGCACGACAAAATACGCAACGCCGGGTACCCCGCAGAGAGATATGACGTAGTCACCTCCGATGGATATATCTTGGAGGTGAACAGGATACCGCGCGGACAGAACCAGCATGACGCCAGGGTTCGGCCGGTGGTCTTTATGATGCATGGACTCACTGGTTGCTCTAACTCCTTTGTAGAATTAGGGCCTACGTACGCTATGGGTGAGATATAATTGGATATAATTGATAGAATCATTCCTATTATATGATATTCACAGGGCCTTTTTCACAAGTTCTGCATATAATGTTCTGTTAAGGCTATCTGACAGATAAAATGGCAAAAAATATGAAATTAAACGTCTGAAGGTGTTAAATAGCCCTGCAAGCCTATTATTATACCGAATATTTAGTGTCGAAACCAGCCTTTGCTATTATTTCGTTATTAATGTAACGAAATCAAATGAGTTTTATTACTATGGGCGTCAATATCAGAGTAAAACTGATTCGAGTGCGAATAGGTTAAGTTTAGCTTACGAAACCTTTTACCTAATTTCATATACATTGGATAATTTAGAACTATACTGGACTTTATATTACTTATCCGGAAATACATATTTTTTATATTGATTTCGCTATAGGTACCTATTTAGCAAGTATAGTATTTCTAATGTTTTTCCACCCACGGATTTAGAATTCAATCAGCAACATTATAATCTAAGCCAGCCACTTATTGCTTAGCCAATGTATTCAATAACGTTTTGATTAATACATTCATAAAGTTTTCACAACTCGCAACCATTAAACAATGTTGAATTATTAACAGGATTCAACTTGGCCGACGCTGGTTTCGACGTGTGGCTAGGCAACGCCCGTGGCGTGGGCAATTCCCGCCGGCATGTTTCCTTAAACCCAGATCATAGAATACAAAAGTATGACTTCTTCGACTTCACTTGGGAGGATATTGCACTCTATGACTTGCCAGCTATGATCGACTTTGCCTTGCGCCACACTGGTCAAAACAAACTCCACTATATCGGCCACTCGCAAGGAGGGACTGTGTTCTTAGTTCTCAATTCAATGAGGACTGAATATAATGCGAAGTTTGCATCGGCGCATCTGTTAGCCGGTGTTGGGTATATGAAGCATTTCCCCAATCCAACGTTGAAACGCGCAGCTTCCTTTACTAGCAGCATTCATGTGAGAATAATTTTATCTATTGTTAGACTAATCTGTAATGGAATGAGCTATGTCTTTTACGAAATCTTTTTCTTTTATGTGATAGAGCAGGCAAGCGAGCAGACGGGTCACCTGATGTAAATCTGTTGCGATTTGAAACCTACTGCAACAATGTCCACTATCCCGCAAGGCATAATTTTCAACCAAATTCTATCTACCAAGTATATATGGAATTAGGTTATTGTATCACCATAAAAAACAAACATCATTTAAAGTATCACTAGTTTTTATTACGAAGATATCGTAAGAGGATTAGAATTGCAGTCTATAAAGTGTTATTTTATATACATTTTTCTATATATTCGTTTTCTCTTGATTACTTATCTATATATAACCTAAGTTGATTTGGTTTGAAAAATAAACTTATTATTATTTTATCTATCCTTTAAAAATGAATATCAAAATTTATAATAAAAAAAAAAATGGTTGCCTGTAAAGTCGGTTTTACGGGCGAAGATTTTACGTGACAACGTCTTTTTCTCGGTAGAATATTTATTGATATGAATATTATTAAATTGCACAATAGGAACAAGGAATTGAATGAAAATAAGAATTGCACAAATTTTAACTATAGAAAATATATTTAAATATATAAAAAGACAGAGACAGAGACACAAGCACGCGCCGATTCAATGCGCCTAATTCTCTAGTGCTGCGCGCGCGGCGGACTGATCATAGTTTGGTGACTCATCGTAACGTTACCGGGCGTTACACTTTTTCATGAGTGACTCCGAGCCGCAACCTAATTTAAGACGTTGTCACGTCAAAACCACTCTACAGGTTCGAAAAGACGCAATGTTATAATTTCATATTTTAAAAAACTGTTTTATATGAACCACCAATTAATTCTTGAATTAGGCCACAGGACATGTTATAAGCAGCATAGTTTACTTTTAAAGATGCTGAAGTTTCTCCTATCTTTTATGTGTTATTATAAATTTAAAATGCATTTCATTTAACATTCCCTACGTAATTTATATATACTTTCATTATCTATATTTCCAGGCTCTCGCCAAATCTCGAGGTGTGGTTGAGATATACGGGCCTGACTGGACCGCCACCTCCGAGGGTATCGCAAGCAGCAGCAACTGCGTTAACGGCACGTGTTCCAGAGATGCTGAATTGGATCAAATTATTGTAATTATCACCAACTATTTCTTTTTATTGAATCTCTAAGTTATAATTCGTATGATTTCAAATATTTATGAGTAAGAAACCGCTTGATTGAATAATTTGATCAATCAATTTGTTGATTTAAAAATCGAATTAAGAAGTGAATGGTGTTAGTCGGATTATGCAATAATTGTAAAGCCAAGATGAGAAACATGGAGCAGCTTTGCCAACTACCTTCTAGCAATATGTTAGAGTATTTATAAATGAATTCGACGGTGCAAGGCGGCTAGACAAGAAGTGGTTAAATTATTAGAAATACACGTCTCGTCTGTTTCGTTTTAAGTAAAAAACAAATATTCTTTCACTAGTTTACTTCAGTGCGGAGAACGTATATTTATATATTATGGCATGACAATTTATAGTAATGGAAAGAGTGTGATTACAAGGGTATTCAATATTCAGTTCACTAAATACTACTAAATGATTTGCTGTAATGAAACATTTGGTATTCTACTGCTAGTACTATATTCTTACTCACATTAGTCCCTACACTTTTTACAACTTATTTCTTTCCTTTACCCAAATAAATGTGCTAACGTGACCTTCATCTTTTCGCTTTTTAGCAAAACTCATCCATATTAGCCATTACCCGAAACTTTTCCCACGGTGTAAAGACAGATGCCCAAATTGGCCAAACCCCCGCCCGAACCGGATTTCTAAGCCCCCTCAATTAACCCAGTAATTGTACCCTTATCAAAAAGAATGACTAGTTTCTGACGGCTCTTCGGTAGTTTCGACGGCAATCAAAATGTATGGCCTGGGGAAATTTGCATTTATGGTTAATCCCACTTTATGTGGGATAATATTTTAAGTGAAAGATCGGATTTCAAACATTATTTCATACAAATGCGGCGGAACAAGTGTGACATAAATTAATTATCCGGGATTTGAGAATTGAAATTAAAAGCGCTTATTAAATCCCAGTTTTCTGCGTTCGTAATATGGTTCTGAGAAAAAGTGATGTAGTCTCTGTATGCTTAATTACCAATGCGATTGATATCTCTATTTTTTTATAATCGCATACCGATCTGTAAAATACAGCTTCGCTGCAAATTTATATACAATTTCGTAGACTCACATTATAAGAAAGGTTTCGCCAAATGACACGATTTAGTTCGATGTCGATAGTTTTGAAATCCCTTGTCAATATTAATGATTATTCTATTAACAAATATAGTAACCATGTATCTGTTTACAGGAAGAAATCATTGACGGAGCAGAGCTAATGGCCGGCTCAGCAGTCAAGCAATTCGCTCACTATGGACAAAACATAAACGACAAATCGTTCAGACGCTGGTACTTTTCACCGTCCATGAATCTATTGAGGTACGGCTCATTAGCGCCACCTAGCTACAATCTAAAGCGAATAAACGTGGACGTGATAATGCACTACACCATTGGTGATGATTTGTTGGATGAAAGAGATGTTCTGGCTATGGTCGCCGACCTACCAAGGGGACAAGCCCGCAGGGTCGCTAAGGTGGACTTCGGTCATGTGGACTTCGTGGCATCCTCTCTTGTTAAATCATTAGTAACTGATTTCATTATAAACGATTTGAGACGACGTTAATAAACGATATTAAACTACATTTGTTGTTTCGTTTATTGTTTCACAGCGATATATGGAAAGTATACGAGATAAATAGACCTAATAAGGAAATCATCAAAATGATATGTGTCTGATAATTCATAATATAATAAAAATGAGGAAATTAGCTGTTTAACGGTTGCACATTAAACAATTACACTGACTTGAAAATATAACTTTCCTACTGTCCTTATTATCTAAATTTATAGATAGGCAAGTTCTTATGATAAGGAAATTAATTGGAAAATAAATTAAATTGCAAATAATAAAACATAAATCGCGTACCATAAATCTATTATTCGATAAAAGAATCTAAACAACAAATTGGTAAAATAGATAGAATTTTATGGCTTGATAATATGCCTAAAAATTTATTCTTTGTTTGTTTTTTATAAATTATAAAAATGAAGCCCGAAAGACAATTTTCAAAAAAGGTGGACATTACAACGGATCTCCGATCTCCTTCCATTTCCGCGCAATTCCCACTCGAACGATGGACCAAAATAAAACCTCATTTAGTTTTAATGCATTTTCCCTAATATGTCAGATGCATGTATATTAATAACGTAAAGTTGAAGAGTTTGTTTGTTTGAATGCGTTTATCTAAGGAACTTTCTTGACTTTTTAAAATAATTTTCCCGTTAAATATGTGCCTAATTCCTTATTAATTTATAAGTGATATCTTTCAAACAATCTGCGATGAGGCGAGTGAAATCTGATATTTGATATAATCTACTCCGGTCTTCGCCGCCTCCTCAATACAGTGATTACCACGTGACTGTAGAACCTAGGGGTCCTGAGTTGAGTCCTCCTTGTCCACAAAGAAAATCGATCATTGAAACAGGTGAAAAGGTGTATATCATCTGCCCACACCCCACTAGGGGACGAGTGACTTCAGACCCTAGTCTTTGTGTGTTTACAAAACAACAATTAATGCGTAGTTAGAGGCGACAGTTAATGACCATAAATTGACAAACACGAAAAAGCAATAAACTATAAGCTTTTTACACCACCCTGGAGCGATAAGATAAATAAATTGCGACTCATTATTATAACCTTTTTTTCTAAACGATTACTTCCTACAATAATCGTCAAATAGAAAATGATAGGTACATCATATTTTAGTGTTAGTTAATTTCATTAACCCATGGAATACAGTAAGCGTATTCCATGGGTTTACATTTGAACGAAACATTTTTAGTTAGTATGGATTTAAGAAAATTGTATAGATAAGCTAAAATGAAAGAAAGGCCTCACAGAGTTTGAGGCTCGATTTCTCATAAAATCTGATAACGATGTTTAAACGAAAGACGTTAAACGAAAAAACGGTCTAGGGTTTCTACCTGCATATTTCCTGTTCACTACAATCATTTGCATTATTCTCGGATCTAAAACTATCACCAAATGCACCAAATTTCATGCAAATCGGTTGAGTTGTTTAGGCATGAATAAGATACAGACAATTACTTTCGCATTTATAATATTTGTAGGGATCAATGAATCGAATGTATAAATTATTTGACAGCTTTAGTCATATTGACAATGATTTAAAAATCGTAACAACGTGCCTTCCGCTTTCGTACTCAGTTACAAAGTACTTTGTATCGAATGCTTCAGAGATATTCAGTTTTCTCTCTCAACATTTTAACGAAAACGAAACAATGAAATAAAACTCCGCCGGAGTGTTTAATACAGAGCTTATCTTCATATCGTGTGAAGTATGAGGGATCCGGAGACCTTTGCGTCCAACCCTTATTTTTTGTATCCTACACTATCTTAGTAATATATTTATAGTAAATTTTATTATTGTCTGTCCCTTATTAATAATGTTTACCAAAAGTTTTATCGACAACGACTCAAATCATAAACTAATTCGATAATTTACTTTCTTTAATCAGTACGTGGCTACATTCAGACAATCCAGTGATAAAATGATTCATGCTTTAAACCCCTATTAAATGAGTAAGTATACATTGTCCGCAGATTTTTTTTTTATTAACGATAGGAAAGCGATAAACCAGAATCTATTGATGTTGAAATGCCATGGGAGCATATTATAGGGCTACTGATGGTGACCAACCGGACTGGGTACCGAGTGAGAGAGCACTGAGAATTTAACATCTATTAATGTAAAAGAAAATTGTGTTATTTACACCACTTATAATACAATAAAGGTAGAATGAATGAAAAGAAAAAAATAAATCTACATGGATTTGTGATTTTGAAAAATTATAATAAAAAATTAAAAACAAACTATATATGTATCCGGATGTAAATGTACAAATTAAAAACACTTTTTTATACATTTAAACTTAAAATTTAACTCTTAAAGCTAATTAATTATAAATAATTATTAAAGTAATTTTTAAAAGAGACATCTTTATATAATGTAAGGATACAAAGACTAAATTTGAGTCACATGCATATAATTTGTCCGTTTTGATACATTTTTCTATACAGGCATTTGAATTACTAATACTACTAAGTCTCATTTGAACGGCATCGTATAATAAAGAGGCTAGGCTAATGATTGAACTAACTGGAACTAGAACATGAATTTATACAAGTCATTATATAGAACTTCGTAACCTTAAATTAATGATTCTTTGATAGGAAAGTCCCAAGTTTCATCCCAGGAGACAGTAAAAAACATGGAAGGTTGATCACTCACTTGATCGAAAGAGAATCGGTAAAACATATGTGTAATGCGCCTCATAATGTTCATTGCTACGAGAATACAAAAAAAAAACAACAATTGTTCTTAAGATTGAAGTAATTTTTAATCAACTTCAAATAAGGGGTTCTCAATCTTTTTCTCAGTCTTTTTTGTGTTTGTTACTTCAGATTTTGTCATTTTGATAATTTTTTTGAAAGCTGGTGTCTACCCCGTATCATTAAAATTTTGCCCAATTATGACACATTAAAAGCGGTTTTTTCTCTTAAAAATAATTATTAGTGTGCTATAAATAAATATCTTAAAAGTTTTCACTAACTTGAAATAACTAGAGAATAGATAACTTGTTATTTTTGTTGTTTTTAAACCAATAAATTTATCTTAAATAAGTCATTGAAAGTATTATATTTAAAATAATTAGAAAACTAAAATAAATATATGTATGTACAAACTAAAGATAGATCACGAATGGCTAAATTAGTTACCTACGTATAAAATTTGAATTTCCAAATTTATTTTAATCAAACCTATTAAATCTTCTATGTTCTCATATGTAAACTATTAATTAAATATTTTTTTAATTAAGGAAGAAGAAGAAGTTAAGCTCAAGAAGTTAAACCAGGAATTATACCAAGTACCTACCTATAAGATGCGAAAATTATGAAATAATGTTCAGACCATAATTCAATAAATTTTACATAAACTAAATATTTGCCTCAAAACCTTATAAAACGATCGTCTCAGGCTCACCGTAGAAAAGACAATAACCTTTACAGGTCACTTATAAACATTCCCAACCTTAATGTACATTGAACCTCTAATATCGAAACAAAAGAGAAAACATCAAAAATTCAATCGACTCGTTTCTACATACAAACCGTAAAAATCCAAACAGTATCAAGACAACAATTGAAACTAGATTCACAAATTGAAACAGATACACTCTATTTCGATATCACCAATTTTTCTATAACGAACACCTCCATTGTTTTACACTAAAATACATCATACAATACATACGTATCGAGTGTGGTCAATGAATGAAAGAGCCGAAAGGTGACGTTACAGTCTTTGGACGCTACAGATAATCTTCACAACAAATAGCAATATACCATACGATTTGAGGCATTATTTTTATTACCCTGAATTAAGATAACGCCCTATAAAACGGGAGGACGCCTCTCCTAAGCATCATTCTAAGCAATGCTGTTCAAAATAACTCTAGTGGCTGTAGCCCTTTGCGCTACTCTCCCCGTTCAGGGGATTGATGTGTGCCAAACGGTGAGTAGATTCTATTATTTTGTAATAGGCAATTCTATTAGATCATTAGTTAAATTTTTCCTATTAATGTGTTCCTGTTGTTGTTGCAAAATTTTGGGAATTTAATTTATCTAGACTCATTGGTTTTATCAAATTTTATGGAACAAAAAAACATTATTACAGACTACTATTTATACAACTGTATTGTTACAAAAACAATTTATTACAGACTTAGCTATTCGCCCCGGCGTCGCCCGTGGTACATAAATAGCTTATGTCAGTCAGTGAAGTTGGAGCTTTCTAATTGCGAAGCAATTTTGTGAAATCGGTCCAGTAGTTCTGTTTCAATCTTTTCTTGTTATAATAGTAGCATAGATACTATGATACTGAATATTAATGTAGTGCTTACTATAAAGCAAAAAAATTGCTTTATACATATTAAACTCGCCACATATAACATGTTAACTAGATAGTTTTCCAAAATCGACTTGGAAAATTAAACTTTCGCGGCAAAGCTATGTTCCAAGTCTGGTTTAAAACACGCTACATTGGCGCAATTTCAATCTCAGCATGAGCACTCCTTGACCCTGCCAATAATTTCAAGGCATAAAGTAGGAAGAAAGTGGCGCTCTCCGTATCGTATATTGCATTCGCTATTGTGCTGTAAGCTATAGCAAGATATCATTTTATACGATCCTTTTGTTGCATTTTTCATTCATATATAAGAAGCAAAATGCTTTTGGTATAAGTTTTTCTGTATCTCCTGGATGATTACATTATTAAAAGAAATACTAAGGTTATATTACTATTTCTTCTTCAGAATTCGAAAGAATATAGATTAATTTTGTTAAATAGATGTGGAGGTAAATACGAATAATGTCATAAAATTAATTATTTCCAGCATGATAAAATATTGAATGCTGGGTACCCGGCTGAGAGGTACGATGTCGTCACGGAAGACGGATATATTTTGGAGGTGAATAGGATACCCCGGGGAAGAAATCAATTTGGTTCAGCAAGACGCCCAGTTGTGTTCATGATGCATGGTCTTAGCGGTTGTTCCAGCAATTATATTGAAATGGGACCTAATTATGCTATCGGTAAGCGGAATATAGCCTATATTTTGTAAGAGTTCATTTTACAGTAATTACATTAAGTTCCACATATATGAATAAAGGTCTCATAATATTGAATTGTAGTTCAAAACACTGGACATGGAGATATTCACTTAATTAAAATTAATTTCAGGTTTCAACTTAGCCGATGCTGGTTATGATGTGTGGCTAGGTAATGCCAGAGGTGTCGGCAATTCTCGTCGTCACGTGAGACTTGACCCTGACCACAATCGCCAGAAGTTTGATTTCTTTGACTTCAGCTGGGAAGAAATCGGTATCTACGACCTTCCAGCAATGATAAACTTTGCGTTGGAGAAGACTGGTCAGGAACAACTCCATTACATTGGTCACTCGCAAGGAGGAACTGTTTTCTTAGTACTCAACGCAATGAAGCCAGAATTTCATGCCAAGTTCATATCAGCTCATTTGTTAGCTGGAGTGGGATATAAGAAATATTTCCCACATAAAACTTTGAAAACGGCTGCGACTTTCACCAACATTATATACGTAAGCACTTTCGCAATTCATATTTCAATAATAAGTTTAATTAAAACAACATATCGAACGTCGAACAAGAAAAAAAAATTATAATATTAACAAGTCTTTTAATGTTATTGTGCTCAATAAAAACTGTGGCATTTTACATATTTTATAGTAATCTGAATCGTTTATTTTTCAGGGTATTGCACATGCCGCTGGTATTGTCGAATTGAATGGGCCTGGTAACGCAGCAGCTCTAAGTAGCGTCACCGCTTATAACGTAGAATTGGAGGATGTTCTCGTAAGTGAATTCTTCAATAGATTAAAATGATTTATATACCATTATGTTACCACTTTTAAAGTAATTAGTATCGTTTATTACTTCTATTAAATATTTCAAATACTATACATTATATACGTTCATAAGAAATGTTTTATAAGAAAATATAACGTATGTGTTCGTTAAGAACAAGGTATTGCACGGTAGTGGGAGGCTGTATGGTCTGGCTGTTTCTGTTTCGGAGTCAGTTAGGACATTGTCTCTTTCTATCAAGTAGCAGTATATAGTCTCATAATTGTTTATACATTGTCACAGTGAAATAAAAGAAAAAAAAAGCTGAGAAATAATCATACAATATTAATTTAATACTTTTACAGGACACAATCAACAACACAACAGAAGTAGCAGCTGGATCATCTCTCAAACAATACGCCCACTATGGCCAGAACATCAACGACAAACAGTTCAGAAGATGGTACTATTCACCAACGCTAAATCTATTGAAATACGGATCCCTCACTCCCCCTAAATACGACCTTTCCAAGATCAACGTTGATATCATAATGCATTACACCGTAGCAGATGAACTCCTTGACGAGCGAGACGTCCTCGACATGGTTAGAGACTTGCCTAAAGCCACCGCTCGCAAAGTAGCAAGGAATGATTTCTCCCACGTTGATTTCGTAGCCGCGACAGATGCAAGACAATTAGTCACCGAATTCATCATTGACGACCTGAGAAGACGTTAAGATCATGAAATAAACGAGTAAAGACAAAAAAAGATTTTTTTATTCACACAATGTCTGATAACATTAATCCATGTAATAACTAAGGCAATTTCAAAGATAATAGTAGCATAAAAGTCGGTAGCCGTTTATTGGTACAAATTGAACAATGAATCGTGGAAATTACAACAAAGGTACCGATAACACATTCAAAGATTATGATTCACAGAACATTTTCAATTACCACAATAAATGAAAAGAATTTTTATTGCTTCAATATAATCATTCAATAGAATTTATATTTAATACAGAAGTTTTTCACATTTCACATCAATGCATTGAAAAAACATTAGTATCTTGGAAATACATCGTACATTCCACGTACATATACATATCACGAATTTACTATTTTATTTTTAATTTATATTTTAATATAGTTTTCTTCAAAGTTCCCTTGGATTGAAAGCCATGATCCGCTCATAGTCATATCCATTTAGATTTTCTTTGCTTCCTTTAGGCTTTCAGGCCTTACCTTGTGTAAAAAAATTATAAACAAATAGAAAATCTTCAAAAAATATACAGAACGTTTACAAAGCTAAAAGCATCACGTCCAATATACATCTAGCGCGGTTACGACCCGCCCCGGGCGAACAGTTTACGAGGTGTCGCAATAAAACAAACTTAAACCAAATAAATACTAGCGTGCATTTATGCAATCTGATCGAAGATTTTTCATAGATAACGTGTTCAGATTTTATAATCACAATAATCCTACATTGTGTTATTGAAATATATTCGATGCTCTATATATATAGGCATACATTAATATCTATTCCCTATATATATCCCCTAACTCCTTATTATATTGGGTAGACCTGATTCCTTCTATCTATAACAGGAAGAACTCTTGCTTTAACTCAAACTCAAACATTTATTTATTCAATTAGACTTCTTGTGGCAACACTTTTGAATCATCATAACTCACAGAAAATAGACTGTCCATTCAGGAGTAATGATATGCAGAATCCAGACCAGCACGCCAAACACTTTTGGGTCCAACACAATACGGATTTGAATTAAATCAATTTGCCGCTTACAGAAAGCATTAAAGCATCACTAATAATTAATCATTTCCGCATCAATATTTGCGCATTGAACCTACGGCGCGTCATTCCGCTTTGTTGGCCTTTCATTAATCCAATTTGATAGACGTTCATTTAGCCTGCCGCACGTCCTGTGACCTTTCTCCTCAATCCAGCTTCCATTAATTTAGAAGAGGAATTATTTATATGAATTCGATTACCAGTGTTTCTCAGTGGTCATAGAAAAATCAACAGACAATTATAGGCTAAGAAAAACAGTTCTGTTACTGCAAAATATAAAATGGTTCGTAAATAGAAAAGGAAGTGCAATCTAAAATTCATTTCAATTTATATCAATTTTATATGGAAATCTATACTCGTATTAGCTTTGTCGTAAGGCGGGTCAAAGGACATATTTACTTTCTATGTATTCCCTGGTTGAACAGATTACAATTTTTTCTTTGTTCAATAAATGAAAATCATCTCTGCAGTTACATGTGCTTTTGCTGACTGGCAACCTTTTAACATGTAGTTAAGCTTTACAGTACCTAATGTGTCAATCCGTAATGTCTGCATGTTAATAAAATCTTTTATTGTTAGATTATTTTATTCCTGTTGCCAGCACTTCTAATTACTTCAAATAGATCTAGATTAAACTCTAAAGACTAATAAAAAAGCCAAGGATGGCCCACACTTGCCTTCCACGTAATTCATTCGATTCTATTTGTAAAGAACAATACAACTTCGAATTTTGCATTCACGCTGCGGCGCTAAATCTTTTGAACTAAAGCAGTTTCTTTCAAATGGAAATTTCGTGCGATTATTTTAAATGTACGACTGCGATTTTTTATTTGTTGTCTGCGCGCGAAATGAAAATATTGATACCATCGAATGATTTTCATTTATTTTAATTAAATATCATAATTTATTAAGCATTCCTCGAAGTTTATAATACAATTTGATAGACTTATGTATGTTGGAATAGATTACGAAGTATTTTCCTATTATTTTTAGATAGCTGTAAAGGGCTCAATTTTATGAAATTTGTCGATGATTTAGACAATCCATTAATTGTTTGACTCAATATCGCTCAGTAAATGTTACAACACAAATACAAACTTACATCATTAAAATGGAGTAATTGTCAAATATAGGCAACATTTTGACATTGCAAATACTCAAAAATAAAACGAAGAGACGTGTCAGAACATTTTCCAATTTCAGTTACTCGCACGCAATCAAGAGCTCCAATAAATAATTCAGCGGCGGACAAGCTTGTATTTACAATAAAGTGGTAAATTCATTTATTCTAACAAATTGTCCAAGTTGAAAAGCTATTCCTCTCACGGCTCTACTAAAAATACAAGGCACGTGCGTTCGTTTCGTACGACAATGGAGATGGTAGCCGATCTGATTTTTACGAAATACCCTACAATTTGGGATAATTACGATTTCTAGGACGTGAAATACGCTACATTTGCCAAGTCATCATGTTATCATAAAAACAGTACCATATATCTTGACTAAATAGTTACTACATGTATATGTTATTTAACTGTTTTTCAACAGAACTAGACTATATCAATACCCAAAATAAGCTTGTTTCATTTTTTATCAATATTACGTTCTCTTCATCCGAAGTAACTTCTGGAGTGGTTAATCCAATTTTACATCAGGTTTCTTTTTTCTATGGGCGAAAACTATACTACAAAAAGCGCTAGTTTAAATTCCAAAAAATAACACCACTATCATAATGAGCCGTCATTTTCATTTAAGTACCTACTTCGATAATTTAACTTTTTATATGTATAGAGGATTAGATAAATTTGATTTTCAATATTTTATAGTAAACAATCACCACTACTAACAAAATAGTGTAAGTAGACATTTAATATGATGTTTATTCATTTGAAAGTATTGATAACAATGGTATGTAATGTAATGTACATTACATAAATTTAAGTAATTTCTACTAGGCTGATTTTTCAAGATTGATAGAATAAACGTCGACAATTATTTAATACGTTTTACCCAACTATCAGTTATGATCGTAGAATTACCATGCTTATTTAATAAGCAATACCAACTTCAATATTACTTTTACATTACTCATTTACTATTATTATTTTGTTAATCCTACTTCCTACTAATATTATAAATGCGAAAGTTTGAAAGGATGTGTGTGCGTTTGATGCTCTTTCACGCAAAAACTACTGAACCGATTGCAATGAGATTTGGTACGCAACATATAGGCAACGATCCCGATATTCTTACGGGATACGGACTTACGCGGGTGAAACTGCGGGGCGCAGCTAGTAATATTATAAATGCGAAACTTTGTAAGGATGTGTGTGTGTTTGTTGCTCTTTCACGAAAAAACTACTAAGCCGATTGCAATGAAATTTGGTACGTAGACAGCTGGATAACTGGAATAACATATAGGCAACTTTTTCATACCGATATTCCTACGGGATACGGGACTTACGCGGGTGAATCCGCGGGGCGAAGCTAGTAATTCCATAATCCATAGTCGATAAAATTATATTTAAAAGAAGTTCTTAATTAAGATCATCAAAACAAATGTCCAAAGAAAACAAGATTTTTAAGGGCGTTTAATGAACATTTCTTAAGTCAGAAGCAATTAAAAGTTTTAAAGAATTGTTTTAGAAGATAGGGATTTTATAAAACCTCTTTGGATTAGAGAAGTGTTTTATATCATAGTAGCTCGCCCCGGCTCCAACGAACTTATTTTATAAGGTTTTCCATTATTTTAAATCTTTTGTTTTAATCCAAGCGGCGACCAATCCAACAAACTAAAATTTATTGGAATTGGTGCATCCGCACCTGAGTAAGCAAGAGTGCGATAAGGTAGGCATAGTAAGTACGTTCTTATCGGTTGTTATTAATAGTCATACTTTTGCGATTATAATTTATCTAGTAAAAGCGCAAAAATTTCTAAGACTGCGTCGATATTTGCTTCTCGTAGTTTACTCTTTCACACACAAAGAAATACGCATGTGTGAGAGGACATTACGATATTTATCCTTACTAATAGTTACTACTGTGTAAGTTACACTTACTTTATAAATGCTAGAATGTTTGTTTGTCCTTCTTTCACGGCGCAACGTAACGATTTTGTGATATGATTTTTATGTGCGGAGATTGTTAGGAGGCTAGAGAGTGATGATGCGCATTAATTAAATTATTGGAACATTAAAAAAATCCGACAGATGGCGCTATATTAAAAGCGTGACATGTATGATAACTGTTAATTTTATTTCATCACGCGGGAGGAACCGCGTTATATTATATAAAGCGTGAGTGAAATGTATAATATAGAAGTACCAGGAACACATAATCGTGAGAGATGCTATCAGCATGATGCTCTTATATCCGCACGCCATATATTCGTATCGGTACCTCAATATCGATGGCAGCCGACAAAATACGTGAGGCGCATGGTTATTGCAGGGTTATCTATATAAATCTTAAAACTCAGCAAATATGTACTTAAATAAATTGGTTTTACTGAGTCAAAAGCGTAAATAAAGTATCTAGAATTGAATATAATTAATTATACGAAATTATTCTGTATATTCAATGCAGCGTCATAAACATAATTATATATTGTCTAACAAACATATTTATTGGAATATATCGAATCGAATTCAGAACTTTGGTCCTACGTGTTCACCACTGTACCCAGAAGACAACGATTTTTTTACATACAGTCTGGGTTGCCACATAGGCTACAAGACAACTGTACACATACCCGGGTACAAGACGACTGTCTAATTCTCAATCAACCGTAATTCAAATAGAAAAACCTGAAAATAGAGAAGGGTAATTTTTTTAATATTTAGTGCTGATGTTTCAATCATTTAAACATCCATCACGTACGTAACATCTACACATAATTTATTCATAAGTCATCTATCCAGCGTCTCAATACCAGGAGCGCATGAAGTGATAGGAGATCGTACCCGCAATATCGCGAGCTACGTGCTACGCGTCCCTATAGGATCCCAGTAAATACTTTATGAAAGCGATACGGGTAAATTGGTTTCATTTGTCGATCTGGGTGCCAAATGTCATGCGTGAATAAAACAATTGGGTGGGTGAAGGTTTGTAAAAGACTTTAGAAATAGGATGGTAGTTTCTTTGGAAGATTGTTAGTGGAGTCAACTCGATATTTAAATATGAGAATCATTTTTGCTTAAGAAAGAGTTATTTGTCTTTGAACAATGACTTTTAAAAAGTACCACAACTATTTGATGCTGTGCACTTATGTTGCTTTTAGGGGGATAAGCTTCGAATCCCTGTGGAACAAGGACTCCAGCAGTCTACAGAAGACACTATTACCTACTTCACTGTAGAAACTACAAACCGAACCGGTGGTAAATGTCAAAACTGTGTTACAACGTTTCAAAGGTGCTTCTATAATTGAATAAATCTTTAACTCAAACATTTGAGTTAAAGATTTTGAGTTCACTGTAAAGAAACATGTCTATGTATGAACCGTGAACCGTTTCAGCTACTTTTGTAGTCAATAAATGGTTTTATCTGAGTAATTACAATAATTGTCCATCATTCTTTTTGACGAAGTCAATTTAGCTTCACGAAGTTTTTTCTCAATTATATTAAATCATAAGTAATTACATTGAATATCGGATTTATTAAGTTGCCAAAAATTCATCCGTAGATTCTTGACGACGTTAATTGAATGAGATTTTCTCATTGTTTTATGAAAATATAGCAAAGGCTATTGGGCGTTTTGACCTAGCATATTTGACATGCATGCGAGCCTACACAGACAACTAAGATTGTTCAATAGTTAATGCTAACAACATAGTCGCTAGTCGTGTGTCATAACTGAATGGTTAAAATGGAGATAAAAATGTTAATATAACCAATCAAATTTAAGTAAATTGTAATAAAAAAGGAGACATTATACGATATTAAGACTCATTTATTTACCAAATGAGGTAAAATTATAACAAGTTCAATTCATGTACTTCTTATTGCCTTTCCAAAGGTTTAAAAATAAATAAAAAAATACGGTATGGAACTAAAGATCGGGTTGACAAATCGGAAGGAAAGAAATAGTCGAATTTCCCTAAAATATCGTCGTTCGTATGTCACTATATATCTTAGTGTAGGCGATATTGTGTGGTTAGGGTTGAACATCAAATTTCACAGACATTGATCGAATTTTTATTTCTCTTTGCTGCTAACAAAATTAATTTGAAAATTTATATCATACTTCGCCCCATTACAAACAATTTAATTCACGGTTCATATCTTATAACAAGAAACGTCTTAAACAAGCCATCTTTAAGAAAATATTAACGACTAGCTGCGCCCCGCGGCTTCACCCGCGTAAATCCATATCCCGTAGGAATATCGGAATAAAAAGTTGCCTATATGTTATTCCAGTTGTCCAACTGTCTACGTAGCAAATTTCATTGCAATCGGTTCAGTAGTTTTTGCGTGAAAGAGCAACAAACACACACACATCCTTACAAACTTTCGCATTTATAATATTAGTAGAAAGGACTAGTAGGACTAGTAGGACTAGTTGGAAAGGATATTGGTGATATTTTTATCATCTCGTAAAGAATATTTTCACCTAAAGAACTTTTATCTGTAAATGATATCAGTGGCAGCCCTATACCTGTAAATCCTTGATCGATGCTCGTAGCATCGCATTTCCGATACAAACTGCTCCACACACCCCTGCCGCACCTATCTAATACCTACTATACTTTACCCAAATGTTTTTATCATTATGAATATTACTTTCGCACGCGACTTTTCTTGCGAGGTCTATAGGTGACATGCCCTTCACATACAACTATTTGATCTTTTCCCTGACACTCCCACTTACTGGACATTGGCGCAGTCCCTTTGTTGGGTGAAGCCTTTAACCAAGAAAAGAAGATGAAGACGATAATCTTTGTTTCAGTTTGATCTAGTATTTAATATGTGGTATGATGTACTATTCTGATTTCAATTTGTTTTAACTGTCTTGAAAAATGGGAAGCAACGTGAGGAGCTTTTCAATACGTCTATGTTTTTTTTATGTTTGTTTTTTTATTTTTCGGTGGGTGAACCGATTTGGTGGTTTTTTTTATTTACATGTTTGTGTTGATAATAAAGAGGTTAAGATTTTTTAGTTTAAAAAATTATTTTCTGTCTGTATAGTTTTAATAAAATATTTGTATGTCTGTATAGTTTTAATATGATTCAAACTCAAACACCACATAAACATAAATAACTATTCACTTAGATTTCTTCTACAAGCACTTTAGATTTTGACTCACGTATTAAACATCAAAACATAAATATTTTATCTGATATAAGATGAGGTTTTTTCGGCACATTCTGTTTCGCCTTTTCCACCACTACAATATTGTTTTAATATTATAATCTTTTATTTGAGAAACCTAATTTCATTAAATTAATTTTATCCCGAAACAAAGGGAACTTGTTAATATTTCATAAAATTAATAATACTTACTTCAATCTATATTTTCTTTTAATAAATCTAGACCTTAAGCAAAAACGATCTCTCAAACATCCAATGCTAAAATAAATACCTGAAACAAGAGAGAAACATTTATTTAATTTATTTTTCACATAGTAAAAAAATATATTGAACTTGTGACGATTCCCCGAATTTGTTTGATCAGAACTGATTAATATTTATTCTGTAAACGAATATTTTCTGTAAAAAGAGCTTTGTAATTTTCAATATAAACATACTTCATAGCATATATAAATCATTATCACATTAAATAATTGTATACGACACATAAAGTAGAAATGTTTGATTTAATTTAAGTTTGAAAAATTATATTCCTACAAATTTTAACGAATTCTGAGAAGCAATTAAGTTGACAGACATTAAAAATTAAAGTGTTATCTAAAATAAAACTCTATGAAACAACAAATACCGACCACATAATCAAAACGAGTAAAACAAAAGTCTAAAAAACCTACAGCTAATATTGTTTCACAAACAGCGTAAAATCAAGGGACATCAAGTTAATGAACTATTAGAATTATTTCATGGCAAATTACTCGGAAACACGGTTAATACAAGGTACAATATCCAATACATTTAGCTGGGCGTGCCCGTCAGAAGCACGGGGCCATTACGCGCCAAGAAATTGTGTGGCACAAGCTAATAGCTTTGCGGTTTGGTTATCGCATTGTGCGGCTGTTTTCCGCCTGCGAATTCTCGCATTCTCTTAACATTCGTTAAATAATAATAATAATTATTATTTTTATTTAATTTCGAGTAACTCAAGACTCATTTTGTTAGTAACAATTAATTCTTAAAAACTATGTTAGTATATCATGTCTTATATAAAATAAAATAATTGTGACTACTAGGTATGCCAGCCACTACTAAAATGCTATAATGGAAGCAGATAGTTTGCAGCAGTGGTTGACATACCAGCAGTCAAGCCGGCTCGCTATACAGCGCATGATCTCATTGGGGCTGGCCCGCACACGGCGCACCAGGGATGTGCATCTTTTTCGCATTGTAGCGTAATGTAAATAATGCGTTTTTGAAATGTCCTCTGTACTCTACGGGGTTCGACCGACGTGGTTGGACGAGCTCTTCGCTTAGTCAGTGTGGTTGGTGGCCATATGGATATGTGTCTCACAAATGGAGTAGATAAAACTGAAAACACGTTTGGTTACACGTTTCAATGATAAAGCAAATCAAATGTGTTTAATAGAAAAGATGGGGTTTTATTTACTCTTAAATTATATTTATTACCTATTTAATATAGGTACCGATAGACACATTTTATGCTGCTGGTGGATCGCGTTATGATAAACGACCACCACAGCCTATGAACATTTGCGGTAGTCCGTAGTACGACCTGTGCAATGTGTTTACCCGCTTTTAAGGAGAAAAGAATAAGACAAGGATTTTCAACGGACTTACGCTTCAAACATTATGCCAATTTTGAATTCTAGCAAGTAATTTATACCATACTAGCTGCGCCCCGGAGTCTGTATCCCGTGAGAACATCGGGATAAAAAGTTGCCTACGTGTTATTCCAGTTGTCTAGCTATCTACGTACCAAATTTCATTGCAAACGGTTCAATAGTTTTTGCGTGAAAGAGTAGCAAACATCCATACATACGTCCATTTATACTTACAAACTTTCGCGTTTATTATATTAGTAGGATTCATTTTTACCAATAAGCTAAACCCTCTTCAAATTGCCAGAACAAGACCGAATATAAATGGGAACATTTGTAGACACCAGCTTTCAAATAAAAAAAGCATCATGAAAATCAGTTTACCCAGTAAAAACTTTAGAGGTAATAAAGATAAAAATTACAGTCGAATTGATAACCTCATCCTTTTTTCAAGTTGGTTGAAAGTGAACAATAATATACAATACTAATACCTACAAACATAAATGTTAAAAATATAATAAACCCTCAGTTGGTTTGGCTCGTATTGTATCATATACGTATTATATGTCTACCGGATTTTTTGTTCTTAGTCACAAGTCTGCCATAGCTTATACATAATATCTTCTGTCTTACGCCACGCCCCAAGTAATGCCTTACTAATGACTGTGTGTCGAGATTTTTCCCCTCATAAATATGCATTAATGATGGGCTTTTCGTCGGAAATTGTAATTTAAATTTTAGCCAGCGCCTCTTAAACGCAAACTTGGTTTTAATAAAAATCAATTATATTTACTATCTTATTATGGTAAGTGAGTAATGATAGTCTCTTAAAGATCAATTCACATTCGATTCTCATCGTATGTGTGTCACGAAAACAGCTTATTCCAAAACATTTGAAGACTAAAAATGTTTTTGTTCGTCATTATACTACTTCCTACCTAGTCCTACTATCCTACTAATATTAAAAATGCGAAAGTTTGTAAGGATGTGTGTGTGTTTGTTGCTCTTTCACGCAAAATCTACTGAACCGATTGTAATTAAATTTGTACGTAGACAGCTGGACAACTGGAATAACATATAGGCAACTTTCAATCCCGGTATTCCTACGGGATACGGAATTACGGAATTACGCGGGTGAAACCGCGTGGTGAAAATTATAAATGAGAAATTTTGAAAGAAGAGAAAAAAACTGATAACTAGACGGGATTTGAACCCGTGATTTTTTCTTTTCTTTCAAAATTTCTCATTTTTAACATTATTATTATCTTAACATAGTACATGGCGTTTTTTAATTACAATTTGTGAAACAATATAACACAAGAGCATTACAACCCACCCTTATATAATGTTAACGAGTTAAAACGTTCTTGAAATACAACGAGATTAGAAAAGCACAAATATTTGCGTGTTAATAAATTTTATATCAGTGTTTCGAGTTCAGCATAGTCCATTAATATTCCCTACGCGGTCCCCGGAAGCCCCCTTTCCGTTATCTTATATCTTTGTAATGTATGGAGTTTTCATTTAGAATTGCTTCTGATATTAAGAGGTTTGTTTTAAATGTTCGCTTCAATTACTCTCGGTGTAGGATTGTGATAACCCTGGGTTGAGCGTTACCATATTCTACGTATTTTTAGGTTAGTTTTTGGAATTGTTTAGTATATAGCTGCAAACTTAATTATGATGTACATATTATGTATGTACGTTAAAGGTATAATATATCTTCAGGAATTAAAAAAGAACTAAAGACTTTCAAAAGATGTTAAACGTGATTTATTAGTAACATATAATATCTTATTCTAGAAACAGTTCAAGTCTTTAAATTCTTAATGTATAAAATCTATCAGTAATATTACATTGGTATATTCTATTTACGATATATATATAGAATGAAAGAATGTTATCAAAAAATTATACATAGTAAGTTCTTAACGCCTGAAAAAAATATTCAGGCAAAAACCTCAACGAGCATTCAAGTATTTTTAAAAGGGCAAAAAAACCTGTGAACGTTTTTATATTTCTTATCAGGGGTTTGATAAGGGACAAACCGCTCATAAGCATTTTTCAACATAAAAAATGCGTAGTCAACCGGATAGGAAATTGCTGGAAGTTTTATATAGGAAATTTAACTCGTAAATTTATCCTGCAAAATGTATGTAGATATTCGAACCACTCATATCCTATTTAGATATAGTATGATATAGGAAGCGTTTAATTCTTATTTTGCATTCATATACCATATCTATCTAATACATAGGAATATTTGTTCTACACTTGTAAAAAACTAGAGGTCCACCCCGGCTTCGTCCGTGGCACATATATAGACTATAAGCCTTCCTCAATAATTGGGCTATCTAACACTGAATAGATTATTTACCCGTACAAAGTATTCCTCTAAGTCCCCTCTAAACTTCTTCTAAACGTGTCAATTTATTGTCATATGTCATTTAAAAAATACGGCGTACTTGGAGATCCCTTTTGACATTTCGATAATGGTTTATTTCATTCATCCGGTACATCTTAAAACGAATACTGTATTTCTCAATACATATTACGTCACAAAATGGCGCAGCACGGATCCTATGCTTAATTGATTCGGAGAGTGCAAACCGTGAATTACAACTTTGACAATTCACATGTATTGAACAGCAATTATGTAAAGCGTAAAGCAGTTAGCTTAATATAATTTTGCTGATTTCCTGTTTGCAAACAGTATCAAAGCAGGCCATAAATGAGTTAGCGAACTCAGTGAAAAGTGCTCTCGAAGCAAACTTTTGTCTTGCGAACTGCACTTTATTTTAACTTCCAACTACCTGCCCAAAGAAAAACAAAAAAATGCTTAATAATTTTCTGTTATCAGAAAGTTTTTTAATTGACTTTAATGCGCCAGGTAAAGATGTTATCAATATGATTTTTATGCTTGAAATATCGTTAAATTATTAATGAATATAACAAGCTAAGATTAACATTCTATTTCTTTGATAAAAATAGAAATTGTATGTAAAATAAATCAGTTATGTGCTTATTAATTTAATAAACAAATATAAATTTCATATGAAGGATGTTATGTCTAAAAATATATATATTTTAAGTCTATAATACATATCAATCAGATTTATTATAAAAAAACTACAACTAATTAACACCACAATCACTATCAAAACAAAAGAAACCTTTGAGAGTTTCGTTTCTCATACAAACACATCCCAAATCAAATACAAACAATAAGTGGCGCCTGCGTAAAACTTCAACGCAATTTCGCACGAGCGAGATTTTGCATGAAGTGTCTTCTAAACAGTTTTAGGAGTAGTTTTCTCTCGAGATTTACTTGAGCGTGACATCAAATTACACGAAGGCGGAAGATAGCACCATTTCGCACTGACATCGTGAGACATGGCACTGACTTGAGTGGGACTTAGCAAGTCTCAAACAATTTATGATTTTGTAATCTGTTTCTGTTGTTGGTACTATGAATTTGAGATATTTAAATCGCTGTGCCCCGCGGTTTCACACGCGTCGTATATTATATGAACCAAGTACTTAACACAAAAATTATTATTCCTTTCGAAATCCGTTCCGTTCTGAGATAAGCTCGTTCAAAGAAACAAACTCTTCAGCTTCATAGTTTTAGCATAGATTAAGCATAAAAAATATCCAAGCGACTTTAGTTTTTACATTTTTAAATATGAGTTTAGTATATCTATTTTGTTCCATTGTTCACACAACAACCTCTTTTTTAGTATTTTCTTATGTTTGTATTTAGTAGCGAGTATAATACACGGGGAGACCCTCTCCCCATGACCACGCTTGCTATAAAGTGTTCGAAACGTCGGGTTAGTAATATAATGAATAAATCGCGTTTAAAATGCTTCAAAAAGTCTTAAATTTGTAAACCTCTTTCTTTATAAGTATTATTATTATAGATAAATCTTTGTATATGAGGTTAGTTTCGTAACATATTTACAACCTAAATCCTACTTATATTATAAATGCGAAAGATTGTAAGGATGTATGTGTGTTTGCTATTCTTTAATGCAAAAACTACTGAACCGATTGCAATGAAATTTGGTACGTAGACAGCTGGACAACTGGATTAACATATAGGCAACTTTTTATCTCGATATTCCTACGGTATACGGACTTACGCGGGTGAAACCGCGGGGCGCAGCTAGTTTCAATATAATGGACAAAGTTACGTACGGACGTAAACTGATTGTTACACCTTAAACTCAATGAGACAACTCTGCAAACCTACGTTTCAAATACAAAACATTATTTTTTGATCGTTTACTTTACAACTAACCGATTCCCAAATCATATAATCCAGAGCTGAATTTCCACAGATTTAAAACCAAACTTTAACTCGTGGTCGTTCCATACAATGGCAACGTAAGTAACATGTTTGGAAAATAGGAAAAACCACGCATAAATATGTGGCAGGTGAACTGTAAGCCGATGTAAGTGCGAACGCGGTGTTTCACGTGAAATGTTTAAGCAGCACTCGCCTCCATTGTAATAGTGTTTTAAACTTGTTCCCACTTTTCATTTGCGCATTTACTAGCGCGCGTTCCTTGTATAATGTTGTTTGTTTTAATTGACTTAGCGTACGTTATGTTAGGTGGGGTTTAGTTTTGTATATTTGGTTATATCGAAACAATCATTTTCGTTTTAAACTAGGAAAATAATTTTTAACACATTTTATATTGGACAACAAAAGGGCAATAATAAAACAATATCTACGTTTGTCGGTCTCTTCTACACGCCTAAATTGTTGAACCGATTTGGGTGAAATTTGATGCAGATAATTTGATATACGATAAATAAAATAGGATAATTTTTATCCGAGAAATCCCACACGAACGTGAACTATATGAGCGAAACTCCGGGATTTTCTATCTCTTCCTTCCACTAAGCGTGCGAAGCCGCGAGTCGAAAGCTAGTAAATGCATAAATCAATACGGAAATACGGGTGTCATTTCAGCTATTTTACTCTAAGATTAAATAAAAAAAGGAATGCCAAAAATACCTTCCAGATTTAAGAACATATTTCGCTTCAAAGGAAAGCAGTTCACACATAGCCTAATAAAAAGCTCTAGCCAAGGTAACAATGTCGACTTCGATTGCCCCGCGCGCTCGGCATCTGACACACGAATACTCGTAAACAACCAAACACGGGTAAAAGCATTCAATTGTAGTGCCAGCCGCATATCCCGAAGTGCCAGAGAGCAGATGCTCGCGCCGCTGAAAAATATATCAAAGTGTAGCGAAGGCTTTTAGCTCAAAAATATATTATTTACTGGGCACTAGGCAGTTGGACGCAGCGCGTGAATTTCGGACGCTGGCATATTTCGACCGCAGCCGCGTATATTGCTATGAAATAGAGTAGAAAGTTGATCTACTGGTTTTTTCCAATATACGTGGATCGATCTGAATTTGGTAGTTTGAAATTCTTTTGTATTGTAGCTTTTTATTTCATTGTTACAAATGAACTCCCTGTATCCATGATGAAAAAAAAATAAGTGTGCATGTAAGTATTTTTATAATAGCTTCTATAAAAATATTAAATATGGATCATCCTTTCCAATATTATTGACCTATCTTTATATAATTATATGTATTTTAAATAATACAATATCCTATCAGTAAAAAATAATATAAAATTTATTACTTAAATATCTACCAAAGAGTCCTCCTTACAGTCATTAAAGTTATGTAAATCGTTGCAGACATCCAGTTATTTAAAATAAGAAAAATGCCCAGCGAAGTTACACCAACGGGCTGCGGAAACTACCGTCCGTTACAACAGTTTTATGCTGTTAAAATGCAATCACAGAAGATGTACGACGAAACTCGCCATCATAAAGTCGTTCCTTACTTAAAACTCAGACGATATATCTTGGATTATAGCTCTGTCTAGCTCGATCCGTTGTTTGAGAGAAAACAAATGATCAGAGCATCTGTTACAAATTTTCATAGCGGAGCATCAATCACGACACGTCCGGCCGCTGCGACGGCTGACGACATTCTGAACTTAATGCGATGCTTTAGCTCCACTGATACGTTTTGATGTCTCCATTAGCTTATAAACATTTGAACTATGTATATGAATATTGTATCTTGCTGAAAGCATCAGAGACGTGAATCTCGTATTAGGACAGATAGAAGTCTTAAATGTAAACTAACATCACTTATTCTGTATATTATGATATTGTCGTCAAGAAAATCCTGGTATATTCAGAAACACTTGAAATACATACAAATACTAATGCGATAAATATAAATAACTTAAGAAATTAATGTAAATTGGATGGAAGTGATTTTTTTTTTTTGAATAATAAACAACTGTGATGAATGTTACATATTATCATAAAAGTAGCACAGATATATCTATTTCTATTTTCCTCATTTTGGTCCCCATTCATACCTGGCATTACCTTGAGAAAAGTATGAGTTAGATTTAATATCACCTACTATCAGGAACGACAGAAAAACATTGTAAACAATATTGCTCATTGTATCGCGATTTATTTCATTTGACATTCTTTTAATTATATATTATATTCTAGTCTATATATTAATACTAGGTGCACCCGCGTCAGTCCTTATCCGGTAGAAATATCGGAATAAAAAGTTGTCTATATGTTGTTCCAGTTGTCCAGCTGTCTACGTACTAAATTTCATTGCAATCGATTCAGTAGTTTTTGCGTGAAAGAGTAACAAACACACACACACATCCTTACAAACTTTCGCATTTATAATATTGAAATACTAGTAGGATAGGATAGGATATCTATACAAATGTTAAATTCAAATTCAACGTCAATTTATCTAACTTAATGACAAGAGACGTCTAGTGTTTGTATTTAGGTCTACTCTAATCTTAGATACTATTAATTCGAAAGCTTTTGGATGTTGTAAATCTGAATGTGCTCCATGAAAATGTTTGCATGCTCCATCACAGAAAATCTACTGAACCGATTTGGCTGAAATTTGGTATGCAAATAGATTACGGAGATACCGATCCGAGATTAGGGCCGCTTGTGTAAATATACCACGGCGAGATATTATAGAGAGATAATACTGAAAATCATAGTAGCTACATCTGCGATATTCGTTGGTTTATACGAGGTACGGGTCCCGGCACTGGCCGGATTTAGTGGTGATAAAAATATGAGTAATTTATGTTACTCGGTAAGGTATTCCTTAAATTCATAAAAACTGTTTTCGTTTAACTTAAGAAGTAATGAACCTTAGGCACATGAAACCGAAAGAGTAGAAGAAATTCGATTACTGTGGCAGGATCACGGGTGGCCGAGAGGCTAGGCGTTGTTAGGCAAGATACGCAGGTTCGAATCCTGCCTCGTGATCGAATTTTTTCTATTCTTTCAAAATTTCTCATTTATAAAGCATTTCAATGCTATAAAACTAAAAATTAAAAAAAAAAGAAAACATCAAGTCACTTTTTTTAGTTAAGACTAAAGCTAATTTGGGCAAGATAAAGGCAGCAATGGTATTTCAAAGACAAACCGCTTAATTATATTGCAGACACTAGAAACAAACATTTAAGAACATATAGGTCAAACAAATATCTCATTTTGTTGAAAAATGAAGGTGACTCAGAGAGCAAATAATGATTAGGATCATCTGACCAACAATTGTAATTGAATTACTGAATATATTGAAACAAACGTTTTAATATAGCTATCAGACTTCTTTTCATTATCAGGTGAACCAAGGACCTGCGTTTGTTGCGGAAAACAATAGAAAAACATTAGCACTAATCAAAACCAGGAAATAATGGAGAAATATTAAATCTCGATCACTCAAGTAACACAAACCACTTTTACTCTATAGTTGCGCCAATAAGGAAAGATGCATTACATTATGACAACCCTTGCAATTTTAACGATCAGGAATTACCGTATCTATAGGAATTGTCTCATCGCGTAGCCGCGTAATAGTCCATTAAAATAACAGTATTTGAATAACAAAACCTGTCAATTTGTCACCTGCAAAACAGGCGCGTTGTTAAATTAATAAATATATAACGGAAGGCGTCGTAAATCAATCTGCGTGACGCTGAGGTATTAAAGTTTTATCCCGTATTTTACCGAGTCAGCTAACTAAGTTTTCACTTTAAACTAGCCGGCTCTGACTGGGTTGAATGGATACAAATAAATTGTCGTAGACATAAACAAAACTAGACAACGCGACATAGTTCGTGGAACAACACACTGCTGAATGTGGAGAAATATGAACAAATGCCTAACCATATTAAAACCAATTACTATAAATTTTTCCTTTTTATAACAGATTAATTATTAACCCTCAATAAGTAATATTCCTCAAGAATTGTCTATATCATTCCACGAACTGATAAATTAATTACAACACCAGTAGTAATAGAACAGATAAAAATAAGTTTTCTTTTCTTTCTTATTTCAGAATAATACACTATCTTATAATATACCTCTAATTCATTTTTTTTTTTTTTTTTTATGTAATAGCGGGCAACTGAGCTGGTGGTTCGCCTGATGGTAAGCGATAACCACCGCCCATGGACATTCGCAAAGGTAGTGCCTCTACGAATGTGCTGCTCGCTTTTATGGGGTAAGGGAAAAGGAAAGGATTGAAGACTGGAAAGAAGGAATGGACTGGGACGGGTGAGGAAAAGGAAACGGGCCTCCGGCTCCCCCACTGACCGTACGAAACACAGTGGCATGCCACTATTTCACGCCGGTTTTCTGTGGGGGTGTGGTACTTCCCCGGTGCGAGCTGGCCCAATTCGTGCCGAAGCGTGCTCGACTACCACAATCAAAATATTATAAAGGAGTAACATATAAAGAGAAAAGTTGTTTTAGGAGAGGGGATCGCAAATTGGCTATGGATTGCTTAATATTCAAATTAATGAAGCCGTTTTAATATAAGAAAGAAACAATCATCAGAACCAAAGAAGAGGAAAAGGATATGGGCTATCCTTTTCCTTACGCTTCCTCGTGCCTTACCCATTAAAAGCGAGTGAAGAATTTGCTGAGACCTTATCTCGGCAAATGTTCACGGACGGAGGTGTTTGTTAATCATCAGGCGACTCTGATACCAAAAAATATCCACCAACCCTAACAAACTTTCACTTTATACATTACTAGGAAGTTTTATATTCACGTTGGTTGTAGGTAACAATAATTATGAAATAAGAAGGAAATTGTGAAAAATTCGGAAGTTCAGCTTTAAACCGGCCAATTACGAATTCACAATTCGAATTAATAGTCAATACACGTTCCGCTTTCGTTTCGCTTAGATCATAAGAGAAACATTGGAACCTATCTAACTGTTTACAGTTAAATTACCCAATGGATATGGATAATTTTTCTGAATATAGAAGGGCTTAATAATCTATATAAATAATATAAACAAAGTCAAAACAGAATAGCAACTGTATTTGCACCACGAAACACAAGAGCCATATTGCATAAAAATTATCATCATCATCATCATCATCATCATCATCATCATCATCATCATCATCATCATAAGCCAATATCCGTTCCCACTGCTGAGATAGACCTCCTATGAGGGGTCAGGTCGTAATCGACCACGCTGGCCAATTGAGGGATGGCAGATGTCACATGTCGTCGAATCTTTGATTCTCGGAATCGGTTTCTAGACGATGTTTTCCTTCACCGTTTGAGCAGTGGTGATGTGTCAATACTGACAGAATATTCGGTTACTATCACAGTGTTGCTTGGTAGCAGACAGATAGAATACAGTAGAATATTAAATATTGTATTACGTATAGAATGAATTGCATTAAAATTGTATGGGAAACAGATATATACACGTGTACACAAGACAAGCCAATTTCAGATAGATAGTACCAAATTGTTTATATAAAAAATAACAATTCTGCTAGTATTTGCACATGCCGTTTTTTATTTACTAGCTGTCCACCCCGGCTTCGTCCGGGTTAGATACCTATACATCCTATGTCACTCAGTGAAGTTGTAGTTTTAAAATGGTGAAATAACGTTTGAAATCATCAAATTATTTTCTATTTATAATATTAGAAAAGATTTAAATAAACGTAAAAATTAAATTTAAGAACAGTACGTTCATCATATTTAACCTTGCCTCAAGTTTATTATTGTTACTATTTCACTCAAAACAAGCTTATTGTATCTAGATTCTAGACAATACTTGAAACAGATTACAATCAGAATCTCATATCCCTAATCTCATATCTCTTTTTATAGGAGCACAAGGCGAGCGCAACCGCGGTTTGAAACTAGCTATCTAACTAAAGCAGTATACAGTACATTTGATGACTTGCCAGAATTCCATGTACCCAGGCGCCGCGGATTCGTTTTTGCCCTTTTCTCCCGCAATCGGTTAAACGGCCTCCACTCAAACCTATCCCTTCACACACCACATACGTTTCAGAGACTCAGCATTTTGCAATCGAATACTTATTTTCTACCACGATGTTCTTCGGTTATTCCCTTGTATATTATTATTTTGGTCACGAAAATAAGATGGGGCTGGGGTGAAGATGGAAATATGTATGGAGAATGGGGCGCGATTACGTAAACTGCAAACGAACTAAGCCGGGGGCTGTAAGCTAGCTGATAATATAATAATAAAAAAAAATTGTTTAATTTGTCTCTTCGCAACAAAATTAGGTATGTAACTTATTAATACATGGTTAGCCTCGTATCTAGGCAAGTGTCTGTCCCAAACAATTGGTTAAATAGATCGTTTCGTAATAGGCTCTTTATTAAACGACAATGCTTGATTATTTTTTAAACGAAAGGCTGATGTTATATTATGGCTAGATCGCTAAAGTAAACTATATGTTTGTTTCTGCCGTTAACTTGTGCCTGTCCTGACAATTCTAAAGAGAACTATACAATAATGGTTCTTGCTGATTTGATTTTAATAAATTAATAACGGAAATTTTGAAATTTGAAGAAACCTGTGAGACCTGGTCCTTTTTCTGTCACAGGCAGTGATATATATACCTATTTAATTTTCCTTTTCACATTCACTACTATTTCAAGATCAAATATTCTGTTCCATTTTTGCATTGAAATAGAAGGATTAATAATGCAGAAATTAATAGAAAGATATTCTGTCTATCACAACGAATTTATAGACTCATCAATAAATTGCAGAGCTAGGTCCTTATCTAGACCATCGACTGGCCTAGAGCTTGATTACTCTTCGGCCACTAAAGCTAGCTTAGATCTTATGGCTAAGGGGACGCTAATTCAGGGTTGTAAAACTATATACCTATAGAATAGTGGATATGATATAATACATTTAAATTCATCGTTATAGGCTTTATTCGATTCTATTATTAATTATAAACGCGAATCTATCTGAATGTTGGTCTAAAATTTTATCACGCCTAAACCATAGAACCGATTTGGGTGTAATTTGGTACCAAGATAGTTCGAGACTCAAGAAAGAGCATAAGACGTTTTATCCTGGAAATTTAAGGGTAACGGGAACTATGTGGGTATTCATTTGACTTCGCGAACTAATATGCGGGCGGAAAGCTAGTCTAAAAAATATAATATGTTATTAGCTTAATATATAGGAAATCAAATAAACGGAAGAATAAGAACCTAGCTAAAAACGGTTGGCTGGGTTTACTTCAGATAATTACCAATGAATATATAACTAAAAATGGAAAATAGATAAATACTTCAAAAATTTTGTCTTTCACCACGATTTACGCAAGCGCGCAAGCAGTCATTACCTGAAACAAAAAACGAGAACCAATTAGAATAAACAAAAAACAAACAAATCAAATTTTATATTATTCTGTTCAATTGAAATATTTATTTTCATAATATAGTCGAGGTCATTCAATATTTATTCTGCGTCATAAATAATTGTATAAAAATATAACTCATACCGCTACAAAATGAAGTTATTAGCTGCTTTGTTATGCAAAAGAAAAAATTATACATAATTATACATAATTATTAACTGTTTATAAAATACTAGATATCCCGGCAATCGCTGTTCTGCCTCACTCTTATAATTTAAGGATATGAAAAATAGACGTCGAACCGATTCTCAGACCTACCGACACGACATGCATACAAAATTTCACGAGAATCGGTCCAACCATTTCGTAGGAGTATGACTAACATTGTGACACGAGAATTTTATATGTCATCATCATCTCATGATGATCATTAGCCCATACATGTTCCCACTGCTGGGACACAGGCCTCCTATGAGGGTTCAGGCCGGTTCAGGCAGGGTGATTTTATATGTACAGATCTCATAATATTTTTAAACAATCTTCCGATTCACTATATATAAAGGTTATTTAAACATTTGAAAGAGAATAACTAACATTCGTTGGGAGTATTTATCTAGGAGATATTGGAGAACGTATTTACCCAGAATTTAAGGAATACGTAAATTTATTCAGCGAAATGAAATATCGGTACGTACTATACAAATTGGTTGTGTGAATTATATCTTTCCTTAGTTCGAAGGCATTTTTAGGTTCAATAATAATAATTGGATACGGATTGATTCGGGTTTTGTATTGGTATTGAATGAAAATAGCTTCCGTTTGTTTATTCGAATATCTTTCGAAAGCCAATGTTTTCTTTTTTAACCAATCTTATTAACTCAATAATTGTCATATTTTTATGAATTCCTCTAGAAGTAAAAATAAAAAAAATCCCAATATGTAAATAAGATACAAAGTAAAAAGCATGTTATGTAGAAAACTTAGTAAATACTTCTCTTATTATGTGAAAAGATAACCCATGAAACAAAAAAGTATGTAAATTAGGTAAAAAGCAAATAGTTCTTTATATATTTAACTTACTTATTATTCATTATCTTAGTGGATAATGCATACAACAGCGAAGACTGTTCAGATATTACAAAAATTAATTTATTCTAAACCTAGCTTAATATAGGAAAATATATAAATAAAATTTTGGTTAAAGGACACATTCTATTATTTTTGGAGTATCAGAATTTAAACATTTCCAAAATTTCGCTTACCGCAGGAAAATGTATTAAAATATACCCTATAGTTTTACCTGACATCTATTTAATGATTTATCAAGTTTAGTGGATAGCAAGGAATTAAAGGAAAAGTGTTATTACAAAAATCCATTTATAGAAGCAACTAATTTACATGATCGTAATTAACTTAACAATATAAACTCTACGTAAATTTAATATTAAACAAACAAACGTAATAACATTTAAAATAACTATTAATTGCAATAATGTATATACATAATATACATTCGAAACGTAACCCACCTTCTAAAACAGTTGGATAAAGTTTAGTCATTTCCTATTCACTCTACTAAATATTATGCCTCTTCCTTCACCGTCACAGCTATTAGTCTATGGAACAACCTACCCGATGGAATTCGGTATGCTCAAACTTTAACCTCATTCAAAAAAATGCTAAAAGATCATTATCTCTCCCTCTAATTGTTTTCTTTTCGATCTTCATGTGCTTTTTATATTGTGTTTATATATGTATATACATATATGTATATAAATATGTATGTATATGTTTATTGTTACTCTATTTATATAGTAAGTATGTATAAAGTCTTGAACTTGTATATCTATTTATTAAACAGGACAATTTTGACCCACACTTCCGACACTATTCTCTATTTATCCTTTACCCGTCGGTTGCCTGGAAGAAATGGCTTATAGCCATAAGGCCGCCAATTGTATACAAAATACTTTGTATACAATTGTCATATATATTGTATATACAATGAGAATAAATAAATAAATAAATAAAAACCTTAATCAAAATTTTTTCATAATAACTCCGTAGGTATCATCAGATTCACGGACAGACCTTAAGAAAGCCACCCGTCTGCTATGAATTTAAATTTCAGTAATATGAACTATTCTAGACGCGAGGGGTCGTGACCTAGGACCCCTATTTGCTCCTAGCCTGACAGACGACGGTAAATTTCGAATATTTAAATTGCAAAATGAATGACTGCTTCTGTTTAACTTGCATGAAGCTTCATCGTATTTTATCCAGTTAATTACATTAGATTTATAAGCTGGGTTTGCGAAACAGATCTCAGCGCTTCTTTACATTAGAACTTCAAATTTAATTAATGTTTGCATCGTGCATATCTGAAACAATTTATGGTGGATGTACTAAGTGAAGAGTTTACGATGAATTTTCTTCATTATCTAATGTCGCAAAGAAGTCGATTGAATGAGAATTTGTGGTTGTAGTATTTGTTTAATTACTATATCTATAATATAATATTTATTTAATTTCCAGTTTTACAGCATTTTAATGCTTTATATGAGTTGAGATGTGTGACTCACGGTGCATGCGGTTTCGGATCCCGTCTCGTGATCACAATTTTTCTATTCTTTAGAAATATCTCATATTATTTGATCGTTGTATGATTATTCCATGCAACGCCATTTAAGAGACTATATGTAATTCCTCTGTGCGTAAAGTAATTGATAAAATATACTATATCGGATTCTTTAGGATTTTAATAAATGAGACAAAAACGTAACATATTAAATATGTTGATATAACCCGACTGACCATATGACTTACTGTATAATATACCAGCTATCACCCGTGGCCTCTATGGACTTGTGCGGGTGAAACCGCGGGGCGCAGCTAGTAGCCTATACAATGAACAGAGAGGTCGAGTCGGGTTTTCTGTTGTCATGATAATAGTTATTATTTGTATTACTCACCAATTCATAAAAAAACGAAACACATAATTTTATACATAAAATTTTATATGAAGTCACAGCCAAATAACAACAAATAACACATAGGTCGGTACGACTATCCACGCTTTCAGTTTCCGAGATAATTCACTTCAGTGATGAAAATTAATAGGAAAACTTAGACAAGCCCATTATATACTGAGCAGCTTAGCAGTTTCGGAGGTGTTAAGCCCCGCGATATAACTTAACGGGGCGTTGAATAAATAATACAGCCTCCACGTAGGTGTATAGCGAGTTATTTTAGACCGCTCGTGTTTTAATTATAAATACTTTTTCGGTGTGTTGGATATGCGTACATTTATTTTTTGATATTTTTGGAAATGGATAGTAAGCTTTATTCGTATTATATACTTACGTATGTATCAAGTAATTCATCTTACATATTAAAGAAATTGTTCGAATCGTAATTGATTGTATAGATACGGAAGATATCTGCCAGGCAAGTAAGATAAGAAGGAACAAGCGTTAAATCATAAAATCAGTTGGTTATAATGGGTAAAAGATAAAATAATTATGAATTTCAGTTTCTTCAAATAAATATCCAACCCATTTCTCTATAAAAGATTAAAAAAAATCTGTAAACCGTATTTTTAGATGTATTTTGTGAAACATATTACCTCACCCTCACAAAAGATTTATATTTCATCGTCTCCATGTCTTCTTTTGTTCACGCGACAAATGCTCGTGATATGCGAAATGTGATCGTTTGCTTATTTCACGAAAAAAATTACCATTATTATTGAAGAAAATCTCTTTATTCATAAGAATATAATTTAGAAATGTATTCTCGTCTGCTAAACGAAAGGCGTGCGTCTTTCACAATAACAGTAATAAAAAGTTCGCTCTCCACGAACAAAGAACTCAGTGGAGCTGTATTATTATTATTTTTTTGTTTGTTATTTTATCTTCATAAGTATGATAATAGTTGTGAAAGTTGTACGTGTACTTCTAGGTGAATCTTTTTTATTTTTTATGCATATTTCCATAAGAGAATAACACGTGGAATATATTATAAAAGCGCGGCAACAAAGGTGGTAAATGAGTATCTTTTTTATAACAGAAGCGCATTTAACTCTGAAAGATTTTTATAAACTTTTCATTTATTTATTAAATGCCAAGAATTGTGTCAACTAAGTACTTACAGCGAGACTTGTCATAAAGAGGGGGAGGTGAAAAAATATTATTTTCTTATTGACATCATACATATTTACGCATTCTCTACGACTAAATAAGTAAAGATATATCCACCTAATATAAATAAGTATGTTTTTATTAATCTAATATAGAATCTACTAAATATTTCTTTGGTAGAACGCGTGTGAAATACAGTGATGTGGCTCTTACCAACTTCAAATAAGAAATTCTAAATGGCTGTAGGACTCTTAAGTTTTGTTTAAATTAGTAAATTTCTTAGTATATTATATATTATTACTAACTGCACACCCGGCTCCGCCCGGCTAGTCCTATATCGTAATTGAAATAATATATGTATATCTTATCCTTTAAGTTGAATCAAATTGCACAAGGTCTCCAAATTTTATTAAAAGTAATTTAGGAGTCCATCGCAGACAAACAACGTGACACGTAATTTATACATATTAAGATATATAGTTAATAGATCTTCTTAAATAGGAATATAATATTAGTACTAGCAGTCAACATATGTTATTGCAATAACAATTAGTTATTAAGGTATTTCGTTAAGTTAAAGAAGCACATATTGTTATTATATATGTTTGTGTTGCAAATAAAATAAGAAGAAATAACACTATTACATAAGTCTACGAATATGTTTATTTATTATTATTTTTTTAATATCGATTAAAAACCTTCATACATTCGATATCACACGTGCACATGATAAAACTATCACAAAAATTAAATACCAATTTTAATCTTAAGGTCTCTGTCGATATTCGAGTTTGATAAAAGAATACCCTCTAGGTATATAAATAAAAAGCTGACATTATCTGTATACTTTTCACACGTCCTTCACTTATTTATTGGGCAATAAAATTCATGATCGTGGCTGCGTTCACATTAAACGTTCAGTGTCTATCCATTCATATTATATACTAGCTTTTGTCGCGGCTTCGCACGCGTTAATTTGGAGTAGTTTAACAGATGTTAATAATAATAATACGGGCTCGTTTTCCGCAACTCGACGTCAAGCGCCTATTTTGCGTGAAAGAAAAGGAGGGGGTA
>NC_052111.1:7545833-7550565 GCF_012273895.1 Zerene cesonia | reverse complement strand
GGGTGGCAGGTTGAGCATTGCCTCAATCGCAGCAGTAGGTGTAGTGCTCATGCTGCCAGTAATTGCCAAGCAGGCTAAAACAGATGTTATAATACATATAAACCTTTATCATGACTCTGTTAAAAAAAACCACCAGAATTCCTTGCGTAGATGTAAAGATTTAAGAAAACATAGGGACATAGGGACAGAGAAAGTGACTTTGTTTTATATTACGTAGTGATTATACTAAATGTTTTTAAATCTAATAAATAAAAATTTTGCGAAAATCAAGCAACGAGCAGCAATAAGTGGTACTTCAATATTGCTTTAAGAAAGATCTCTCAGTTTAGATATTAATTTTTAGTATTATAGATATAGTTTATAGACAGATATAGATTATAGACATAGAGCTCAGCTTTTGATGTAGAGCTCAGAAATTTGAAAATGAGATAAGCTGCTTCATAAAGCAAAGCATGTTTTATTGAAACAAATATAACTGATTTGTATAAGTATTTATAATCTGTGTACCTTAAATTTTTGTCTTCTAAGCGAAAAAACATAGTTGGTATTGGCATGAATTTTTTCAAAAATAAATTATACTATAAACCTTAATATTTTACAATTGACAAAACTACCGCACAAAATTCTCACACTAATATATGAAACATTTTGTATAGCTTAATCGAAATTTATAATAACCCTTTAAAGAACTTAAGACCTATCTTCAGTTAAATCCCAAAATACATACTAAAAATATATACGTTCCTAGTACAAAGCCCTTAGCTGTCCCTTCCATAGTGTGAACGTACCCTAAGGAGCACGTAAATAAATGTGAAATGTAAATATTAGGCAGTAAAGGGACCTCGCGTAAACGCCTTTATAGTCAGACTCGGCATATAAAATCCCTGGTTATTAAACGTTTCATTTGGTGTGTTACTGCTTACTATACAACGATATCCTACTAATATTATAAATGCGAAAGTTTGTAAGGATGTGTGTGTGTTTGTTGTTCTTTCACGCAAGAGCTACTCAACCGATTGCAATGAAATTTGGTACGTAGACAGCTGGACAACTGGAATAACATATAGGCAACTTTTTATCCCGATATTCCTACGGGACACGGACTTACGCGGGTGAAACCAAGGGGCGCAGCTAGTTGTTCATAAGGTATTATGTGTAGGTACAAATACATATTAAGTTACACACTTACATAAAGTCTGAATGTCACGCTTTCATGGCGAAACCACGGCACCGATTCGGATGAAATTTCGAACAAAAATAATGTTAACTATATATAAGCCAGGGTAAAGCAGTCACAGCCGAATCCTTGTCGTATTAGTAACCCTTTCCATTCCTTTCCTTTATTCGTCGTTAATCCTTTTCTTAGCCCTATCTTTACAAATGTTGTTGCAGTCAATGGCAGTTTCGTTTTGACAAAAATGAACCCTCTAACATAAGAATTTAATGTTGAAATTGCTTCTGAATTTCATGCCGATTTTATAAGAACCATAGATGTTTTTTTTTGTTTATGGCATACCTATTAGATATATATATGACTCAAACATAAAATATAATGCAAATACAATAGATGAGTTGAACTCATAATTTTTAACAGAAATATAAGGTATTTCAGTACTCACATGTTAACGCAATGAAAGAAAAACTTAATTGGACACTCGTAAAAAAATAAAGAATCGGAAATATATACGCACCTACTTGTTCAATGTTTAATAATGACTTTTCTATCCATTTGTATTGCGTCTGTATTTTGTATTGTCATTTGGTAAGGGAACTTCATTCAAGAATATCAAAAGCTCCTTCCTCATCGTCAGTTCTACTTAAAATATTATATAGAAATTGATTCTTGAGGAAAAAATCGTAACAGTTTATGCCTTGGGTTGACAGATCGCAATTCGCATTAACTAAAGATAACCACAAAAGTAGCTGTAGGTAATAAATAAGAAACAAGCAACTGAAACGGAGTCTAAATATTTCCAACCCATAGATTCCCAAATCGCATCGCGGCTCCGCATGTAAATCACGGCTGTACGGTTTCCTAAAAATGCTAATTCGCTACACAAAAGATGTTCGACAAGAGGGAAGAGTATAACTCAGAGGCTAAAGAGGTCTGTATATCACTGGAGATAAAGTCAGTGTTTTTGCTATCTCTCTATTGCATAGTAGTGAAAAGAGACCTTGTGTCTTTTCTATCTATTTTGTTATTGGGATAACGCTTTTTAACATGCCCTTCTGTGCCCAGTTTCATAAAGGCATTTATGTCATTAAAGCATATTTTATTACATTACATCTTTAATTACATTGGGCTATATTAATGATATGGGGAAGGTACTGATATCTTTAATACAGGTTACTCTATAACCTAGCAAAGATACCGGTCTTGAAACTTTGATTGTTTGATAGTTATTTAAACTGCTACCGTAATGTACTTAGCTGTAAGGTTAGGTTAAGTGTTTGATTAAATGAAGAAATTTGAAATATATAGTTTTACTGCGGCTCAATCGTAGAGCCATGTTAGATATCGACCTTTTATAAATTGCTGTCAATTCATCAATCACTGAAACTTCCAAAGGGTCATTTATTCTGTGCCTCAATTAATATGTATTAAACTAGCGTCATTCCGCGGTTTTCCATGACGAAACACGATTTTTGGGCATTAATATAACGCTTTATTTTAGATTATTAACTCCTCACCAAATTTCGGCTACATCCATTCAGTAGTTTGTTTATACAAAACTGTGTCCACATGACAGAAATTTTAATTTCCTTATCCTTCCCAATCCATTTATTTATTTTCGTCTTCAATCCTTTCCCTTGCTTGCAACGCATTTGCAAAGGCCCTTTTACTTCTACAAAGCGCGAAACAACAACTCAGTTTCTCTTAATATAAACAAGATAAATCTATACAATCAAATTTATAAACTGCTCATAAGCTGAGTAACCTATTAACCTCGTTTATAACATTAGCAGGAAGTATTTATTCGAGGAACTGCCACTCATCATATTAGTAGGAAGTATTTATTCAAGGAGCATCAGTGCCACTTAGTAGGGATAGCTCGCACCTATAACCATTTGCGAGTTGAAAGCTAAGCGGCCCTCGAGGGAAAACACTATCCAATATCAGCTGCACCTTGCTGCTGTAGTGTGACCACCGGCGAAACTATCTGGGAGTTATTTTAAAACGTTTGTGGGTTGTTGTTTTAGAAACATTCTATCAGAGTAAGAGCAAGAAGTCTTTTGAAAATATGAGACATATTGAAAAGAAATCTGCATATAAACTGTGGAAAGAGGATAGGGCTTAAATCAATCTCAGTATCATGTTAAGCTTATTAAAATGACAGGAGTCATATTTATTAAAAATCAGTTCTTTCTTCGTTCTCTACTTTTTCTATTAGACACAAAAATTTATAACAATGAAAGTAACAGAAAAATAACTCAAAACATCTTTTTGATAGTCCTTCCAAACGACTTTAAAAAAGGAGGTATTCAAATCGATTGTTTTTTTTCTGTTTCTTATTTTACGTAATCACTTTCAACTGAGTGAACCGATCTTAATAAATCTTTTTTAATTGAGTTCTTTTTCCATTAAAATTTAATCTAGTTCTGACATTAAAAATAATAAACCGCTTCAAATAATAATTATTTTATATCAAATCACCGAATAACACACTAACAACATTTATTTTCATCAAGCATATTAGTATCGGTCATCGTAAATCCCAAATCCAGTTAAAAGCATACTACCCGCAGCTTCAACTTTATCTCACCGCCTTAAAAGCCTTAACCAACTCGGTGAGCATATATTTTATAACTTTATATACATCTGGCAGTACGTTACGACACTGTCCCGTAAAATTCGCAAGTATGCGCACAACTCTATGTAAAGCATTTTGTTTATACTCGGATGGGGCGCAGAATAACTTTTCTTATTTCCTTTGTTTTCAAACAAGCTTCGCTTTCACATATGCAAGTATTATCCTTTGAATAAATTTGCAAAACATATTTCGTACGGAACTCTTACACTACGTGATTCCGCAATCGTTTCCTCTACCCTTCTTTTTAACAAAAACCTTAACCGCCTCCGAATTATCAGAACTAACTCAACAACCCAGTTCAAATATAGCCTCCTCCTTTTTTGAAGTCGGTTGAAAATTTCATAATTTTTCAAAAAAATATTACGAGTTTATTACTAAGTCTATATGGTAGTATAAGTCTATAAACATATAAAAACTTCCAGTTAATGACAAATTTCTTCTTATTTTTCTCTTTTATTATTCTTATAAATAACATTTTTATTATTTTCTCATTCCTGGTTCACCATTATTATTACCTACATACATTATTACTATTTGAGGAGCGTGACAAATTTTGTAAACATAATTATATACATCAAGAATTAAATCCACCCATTATTTATAAGACCAAAAAGCGGGGAAAACACTTGACTGGAGTGCGCGCGTGTTATTGCATAAACGACCATAAACAAATACCACGAATATATTTCCTTGGAAACAAATCATGCGGGAATTTTAGTTTCATTCAGTAAATACTTATACATACGTTATGAATACTAGTAATCACATAATCTTTTCTCTTTTCATCCCGACTGACAATAATCACAAAATAATTATATCACTAGCTATGAAACTATCCTATTATATTAAATAAAGTTATTTATTTATTGCTCAACACAATGATTACTTAATAATTAAACAAATATTCCGATTAAAAGGAA
>NC_052111.1:7542197-7544833 GCF_012273895.1 Zerene cesonia | reverse complement strand
ATTAAAAATTATTTTATAGTTTTTAGTTTGATGTGCTTGAAAAGCGTGTTTTTTAGTTTTTTAAAACTATTTTTATAAATGGTTAGATTTAATTCAAACTTTACACACTTCATGAAGGCGCTAGACAATACGTGAAATTGGATTTCATGAGTTTATCTTATAATTCTGATTAGGATCACCTGGATTAAACCATCTCTTTACGTTTACTCTGTATAAAAAAGTGAAACAATTTAGTTGATTCTCTTATTAAAGCGCGTTTTTAGTTTAAACTATATTTATAAGTAAGCATAAAGTATCATCATTGGATGTATATCAATGATCTTTGAAATTACTTCCTTGAAAAAACATAAAATGTGCAACAATGATGTAAATAATATGTTTATATAACAAAATGTGAGGGTTGAATATTTTGCTTATTTTGAACTTATTATATCTAATCTCTTTTAATTGCAGTGGAGTTGCTTCTAAATTCGAGTTGCTTCTAAAATTAGTATGGTCATTAGCTATCTTTGGCGGGATTGCATTCCATGTAGTCTACACATTGTAAACATAAAAGTAGTAAGTAGTGTGTGTAGTATCTTGGTATGTAAAAGTACTTTTTGACTGTAACTGTGGACTCGCAATGCCCCGCGGTTACAACCACGTCGTGCATGATGTTATAACCTATAGCCTGGTTTCATAGATGGACTATTCAAACACTAAAAGGGATTTTTAAATTCGAACCGAACTCTTATGAAACTGATTTCACCAAATAGGCCATTTCACGTTTATAAAATCGAATATAAAAAATGTTGTATAAACTTTCCGCACGCTGCAGATAACCTTTGTCTTGCCTAGAGCATACTTGGTATCTCGAGTCAATGTCAAAATGATAAATTTCTGGGTTTCTCAGCTAACGAGTATTTTTATCACGCCGTTTCGAATCGCGTGTCTTCCTTTAATGAATTAGCATGACGCGTGTAATGATTTGGATCATTAGTTGGAGAATGCATGTTTCGTTTTGCTGTGTGTGTTATGGAAATAATATGAAGTACTTGCGGTTTCGTTTGGATATATTACGTTCTTACGTGCTATAGCTGTATAAATGAATTGATTTTTTATCAGTATCATATTTTACAGTTTTTCATTCACGAGAGAAATTTCAGTGACTAACGGCATTGAAGACATTTTAAAAAACTGTTTTGAACGAATAACTTAATCACCTTCCAATTGACATAACTTAAACATCCTTTTTTGAAGTCGGTTGAATATTACCAATAATAATAATAACAATCTGAACTGTTTAATAATATACAAATTTATTATATAATAAATCGAACTTGATATCAATTGCTTATATTTCCTTGAGTATAGCTAGAATTGTGATGTAAAAAGGGGTTTTTACATCATCATTTAGTTCTAAACCTTTATAGATATACTGGTTCAATCTCCGCATCAATGTGGAGTGAAGGAACGGATTTGAGGCCGTAAATAAATGTCGATGTCACTGCAGTGTATAGCCGTAAGCGAAACATGCCTTCCCCGGCCGTTTCCAGAAGGTTACAGAACTTTAGCGAATTTCGTCCTTGTACAATACTCGCTAGACATTTGTGGCGGATTTCCTTGGGTCTAATTCTATTGTTTCAGTGTTACTTTGTGCTTACGATTTTGTTAGTGCGTTCATAATCTAATTGATTGATATCTACGTTTAGAATTGTGAAATTCAAAAGCTTTTGAATTGGTTTTTCAGTATAGAACGGTATTAAACATGGAATTTTCTCGTTTGCCTTTCTTATTTTTATAATCTGGCGTATTTATTCAAATTTGGTACGAAGTGTTTGTAGGTTTGCTGGTGTGTTCACATATTTATATTATAGTTAAATAGTTTCATATAAAACATACAGCTTTTGTTCGCGGCTTCGCACGCGATACATTTGAGGAAATTTAATAGATGTTATTATACATGTAACACATTCTCTTTAATCACTCTATCTATTAAAAAATTATTGAAATCCGTAGCGTAGTTTTAAAGATATAAGCATACATAGGGACAGACATTTATATTAGTTCGAGATCCTGAATGACACGTCAGCTATTTATTTATTCACCGTAAGACTTACATTTTAAGGTAAACATCGTAAGGTAAAAGGTTTTCCAATGCTTAGGCTCAATATAAGAGGTCTCCATACGTTAGGGTCAAATTTCCCAGCCATCCAGATGTCACCATCGGGTGAAGGAGGCGTTTTTTGATATCCTTCAAGCGTGAAATTGGTATAAGTATCATAGCGTATTGTGGCTGGTGGGACAACATGACACGATAAGGAAAATATATCACAGTCGATGATTTCTTTGAACGAAAGTATTTAATCGAGTCATGTTTAAGTAATTCATTAGGTTTAGAAGAATTTGCACATTTTTTCTGTAAGAAATTAATATCATGTCTAATATAAATTGGGTACGGGGATATAAAATAATATTTTCCAAAAGCTTTAAACGTTTATAATTACGTTATAGTATATCCCATACTTTCAATAAACATAATTTATCTATACTCAGTACCTACATACATATCCTTTTTCATTTATTTATTTATTTATTTATTATTAGTACAGAAAATAAAACACTTTTTACAAAATATTTTGCGCTGTGAAACCTTA
>NC_052111.1:7505268-7541197 GCF_012273895.1 Zerene cesonia | reverse complement strand
TTAAGTAAGGCAGTAGGTGCACGAGGCGCTCTCTGCCTTACCAACATTTGGATAGTAGATTCTTTCACTCTCATAGTTCATCACAAATCCCACAAATCCCAGGACATCACAAATCCCAGGATACCGAATCAGAGTTACATAGGAATTACGGTTTTACTGCGGAAAGGGTACCTGAGGAAACGGCCAACCTACACATTTACTGCCCGGAATTTTACTAGAAAAAATACCATCCGGTTTATGTAAGAAACATAAAATAGAAAAAATTTAATTTTTTTTTTCCGTCACAGACGAGATTTGAACCTACGTCCACGGAGCCTGTCGTTGTACGTCAACTAAGACTGGCGCCTTAGCCCGCTCGGCTAACGAACGAACTAACAGTAACGGAATGTTATAACAGTCATAAGCTGTTAGCCCTTACGTAGAGGATACGTAAGGAAATTGTTAAATCCTGGCGCTCCTGATCAGGATAATGGGATAAACTTACTATATTACTCTATTGGCACCAGTTCTTAATAAGTGTACAAAGTTTGAATGAAATCGGTTCGCGGGAAGTGGGAGAAAAACGGGTGTGAGTTACATACATACAAACATACAAGTGAAGCTAATAAAAGCGTGTTAAAAATGAGTCAAAATCTAAATATGTCGGTTGCAAATATACAGGTGAATCAAAAAAAAGCTTTAAAATTAATAAACCCGCAGTGAGTGACATGGAGTCTATTTATTCTGGGTGCAGCAATAAAAAATCAGCGAAACAGATGTTTTGGAACATGGGTCTTCTCATACTTCCAATAAACCTTTCAAAACGGCTCACTTGAATGGCGATAAGCCATCTTCATACGTCAATGCATATTGTCTCAAGACTAAGACTCAATAAGAGTTAAAGAGTATCATCGACATCCGTACAAAAGAATTCTTAAAACGTATTGAATTCTTACATAATAAGCAGTGTTATAGAATTCGATAGTAAATGTGTAAAGATACGATATATATGTACATGGTCTAATTTCAAAGTTGTGGTGATATTACAATATACCACTACTAAATCATTATTTAAAACACAAACTAATATCATACTAAAAGATGCGCTGCGATAGATGAAACAAAGCTTCAATCACTATGACAGACGTTGCAATCCTTTACCTAAAAAATCGGTCAAGTGCAGGTCGTACTCACGACACGACACGACACGACACGTGAAAATTTTGTCACTCATCCAATTTATGACCGTGTCAACCGTTGCTTAACCTTTTTTGATATTTGATGTTATTCGCTGTAATTTTAGAGATTTATCAGCAACACATCTCTGAAAGTTTCTGTCTTAGTTAGACAGTTCAGTACAGTACTACCTTAGTAATAGGGTACAATTTACCCTGTTTTAAAAATGTATTGTAAAAATCTCATTGCCAGCCCTACATTTCGCTCTAATTGGTTTCGGTATTTTTAACTCGTTAAAATCTACAAAGATACGATTGTTTGGGATTTCGGAACGTTGTTTTTACTCGATCTGAAACACGAATCGCTTCGTGTTTTTCTTTTAGGTTCACGTTAATTAGGTTAGTGTTATCACGGATCACGGGTGCTGTAATTAAACTTATAATAACAATTGATCGTATATGTCTTATCATATCTGGAAAACAAATTATTTTTTAATATTGGAAAGCGTATGAATTCCACTGTCGCAAAACATTCATTATTATCATATAACCTACAAGTAAATTTAATTTACATACAAATGCGTATGTACCTGTCTACATCACATGTAATATAATACTAGCTGTGACCCGCGGTTGAAACCGCGTAAGTCCGTATCCCGCAGGAATATCGGTATAAAAAGTGACTATGTGTTATTTCAGTTGTCCAGCTATCTACGAAGCATTCATTGCAATCGGTTCAGTAGTTTTTGCGTGAAAGAGTAACAGACGCACACATACATATGCATCCATCATCACAAACTTTCACATTTATAGTATTATTATTCGCCAATAGATGTCACGAAGAGTCATAATAAATTGGGACTACTCAAACGCCTCCTATTTGTTAAAAAGTAAGTTTAAGTCGATAAAACACGAAAAAAAAGATTTTCTAAAAAAGATTCCTAGCTAGATCGATTTATCGCCCCCGAAACCCCCTATATACTAAATTTCATGAAAATCGTCGGAGCCGATTCCGAGATTCCAATTATATATATACAAGAATTGCTCGTTTAAAGATATAAGATAAGATAATAATTGTGTCAGAAATCCAAGTGTCAATGCTTTGACGTCACGATATTTTCCTCTTATAGCATATATGATGTTAAGAAAAATTTACAATTGTGTTAACAAATGTATTAACAAAATTTTAAGTAAACAAACGGTTGTTATTACGTTCCATATTTATATCAAAATAAAGAAAGATAACATCACAGAAACTCGCATATTTATAAGGGTCTATAAAAAATACACTAAATCTGAGGACAATTCTAACACGCTTAGCGCATTCTGGCTTATTGCCTGTTTTTATGGTTAGAGCGAGCCTAATTTCAATTTGGCATGGTGCCAGCTAAGGCAATGTCGCTAGCAGCGCATAATATACTGAAACATATCCCAACGACCGTGTACATAGAAGGTAAATATTATATGTACCGGATAGATGCGATCGTGGTTAGTTACACTAAACACTATTCGGTTTACCGAGCTATGTTGTAAGAATTTACTAACAATAACTGTAATACGATTAAAAGCAATGATACAAGACATCAACCGAAAATTGAACTATTTAAATTCATCGATCGTCTCATGTTTATATTATTTATGTGATTAGGATTGCATCATTATTATAATCTGTTAGTTTATATTCTGCTTATTCGATTCCGGTTAGAGTAGATATTACATAACATCGTCCAATTATTTTTCTAATCATCGGCTTTATTATTAAATTTAATGTATAATAATATAATATAACAATACAGAATTATTCATCTTAACTCAGTTCCCTCTCAGAAAATTCCGGGTAAATCTTTGCGACAGCCCATTAATTATACAAACACGTAAACGACTAAGAGCGATCGTGATGGCGATTATAATTTCCAAATTTTCTTGAAACAAGAAACATGGGCGTCATTCGCAGAAAATGTACCAAAGAGATTACATCGCATTTAGGATATTGTGCTAGGAGACTCGAAAGGACTATTGATTTGAGAACAAAATTTTACTGTGAAAGTAAATGTTATTATGGTACTAAAAATATCCTACATTTTATGCTCATGGAGTGTAAACACTCGTTGTTTGAAACATCATCAGATAAGCGTTATACTTCGTATGTTAAAAATACTTTAAAAAACTGAGAGTACCTACCTAAAATTCAATATCTATCTAAATTTAATTTATATTTATTAGGAATATGGGTGGGATTAAGGTGTGGGTATAAAATGAAGGACCACGGAAAACTATTAAGGAAAGCAATTTAATGTTAATGGCAGCGACCCATATAATGGTTTCAATCATATTGTGTATGGGGTGGAGCTATTAACAATGTTAAAATTCAAATTAGATTATAGAACATTTAGCGAAAAGGAATCCCTCGATTCTGGGAGCAAAATTATATTTATATGGTGATTTTATCGTCATTAAATCACCAGTTTACTATGTGATTTTATTAAATTTTTTAGGAAATCGTCTATACCATTTCTGTAAAAACGTCAATGAAAATATAAAATGTTATAGCTAGTGCCGGTTTGAGTCACGAAATTGCGCAGTTCTTTTCAGAGATAAGAGAAATATGGTTTAAAAGACCGTGATGTGGACATTTCGTACACGTACATACATAGATATACAATGCTTCAATTTAGATCACTTGATAATGTGTTATTTATATAAGTTTGAAATAGTCAAGTTATATGCGGTAATTTATAAGCTGACACTAGAATTAGTCAACACGTACTCCGAAACATACCAGCGAAATTCAGGCAGTTTCATTTGCAGTAAACCCTATTTGTATCTGCAATATAATCTGCAAATTTATACCTAGCTCTCATACAAGTCAGTGTGTTATGTCAAATTTCAGGTAAATCGTCGTTTCGCTGAATTGTCCCAGACACTAACGTCATCAACAGTTTCAGAAACAAAAAAATCCGTATAAATACCTACAGCATAAAAAGATTTACATATTACTGTATGTCATAATAATTCTGCCAACAGCTATCCACCTTTGACGCTGAGGGAATAGTAAATGACAAGGATCTGACACATTAAAGGGAATTTAACGGTGACACGCGCGAATTGGGTCAGCCTGTTTATTGTAACGTTTATATATCCTGCTCTAGTAAATCTATCTTCAGGTTTGGAATATTCTGGAAAACTCTGATATCTGTTTTAACAACGACATAGACTTTTTATAACATTTACATTAACATTTAGATATTTTTATAACACCGTCGGAAAATAAGCTGGTTGTATAAACAGTAGCGCTACGGGCTACGGCTATGAACATTTGTAGACTTTTAAAGATAAGGGATAAAGGAGTAAAGGAAGGAATTGATGAAGAGAAGCAAGGAAAGGACAGGTAAGGGAAAGGGAAAAGATATGAGTTTTTTGCTCTTCCAGCCGCCATACGAAATTTAATACTACCTCAATAAAGTACCGTTTGTTTTCAGGTCATCAATTTAACGACAAAGATTGCTAACGACGTTAATTCTTTCCCAAAGCGGGAGACAGGTAATGTTTTCCATTATTTAGGTATATCATCTTACGGAAATCGTTCTGGGACAATAGAATTCCTGAAGTACATGTTCTTTTTTATATAAAAACCTGACAGGTAAATAGATAGATCGTGCATTATAAAGCAAGACAAATGCGAAGGTAGGTACGTTCAGAAGCAATTTCCATGAAACATGCATAGGCCTATGGGGCCTACTCAAATAAATCGCATTATACGGAGCGTGAAGGATCTCGCGCTTATGAATAAATGAAAAGCTTAACTCTGTTCGCCAGTATAGAAAACGACGCATCGCTTATTAATGTTATTTCTACTAAATAAGTATTTAAAGAGTGTAGAAATATACATACAAATCATCTCTTTCTTGTTATATGAATTCTATAGTTTATAGCATACATTTTTTCATACTCTTTCATACTTATTTTCTTTACTTATTATACGTGCATGCAATAATATAAGGTATATCTAATATATAAAATTCTCGTGTCACAGTTTTCGTTGCCATACTCCTCCGAAACGGCTTGACCGATTTTGATGAAATTTTTTGTGCTTATCCGGTATCTATGAGAATCGGCCAACATCTATTTTTCATCCCCCTAAATGATCAGAGTAAGGCAGAACAGCGTTTGCCGGGTGCAGCTAGTTATATATATAGTCTAGTCGTAGTTTGACATCTAATATTTTATATAACTAGTCGTAGTTTGACATCTAATATTTTATATAACAAAAATTTCAAACAAATGTCAATCGTTACTAACTCGGATTTTTTCGGATCACGAAGATGAAACGTAAAAAGCATTCATTGTTTAACTATAAAAACCAAATTAAAATAGTCCACGTGCACAGAATAGAAGCCAAATTAAGACCACTTTGCATCCCATCAGCGGGCATAAAATCTGGCGAGTTATTGTACAAGTAACGACAATTAAAACAGATTGTAATTAAGCAGAACCGTTTGCAATTAGCCCGACACCTCTCCGCTGACCGTAAACATCTCATGCCGGTGCTCCATATCCCAAATTAATTAATAACGTATTCTACATCGCTTTTAATTTATAACTTAATTATACCCTTTTTCATTATAAATTTGTAACCTTTCTTTGCGTTTTAATGAATCGGAGGTTTTTTGGGAAGGTAATTTTTGCCAACATTTTATGTAAAGGCCAGTAATTTTTTATCTTTATTATACTTACGACGCAAGGAAATATTTAATATTTTTAAAAAGAAACTGACACTGGTTGAAATAAGCTGAAAGTAAGTGAGTTAGGAAGGTTCTACAATGATTAAGGTAAGAAACATATAACTGCAGTGATTCTACGCATCTACCGAATTGAGTCATTTAGCTGATAACAAATCACAACTAGTCACTATGACTATTGCCTAGAATGGATGTTCTGTTTAATTTTCGGAATATCCGTACACCACGACGCAATAAACTTATGTAACTTTTATGTATTCTTCTATTTAACAAGTATTTATTATTTTAATAGTTTGATTTTGAATAGAAAAATTGGATCACGAGTCGTATTCTCAAGTATTCATTCTATTTCATCATCATCATTATCAGCCCATATATGTTCCCACTGCTGAAACAAAGGCGTCCTATGCGGGTTCAGGCCATAATCCACCACGCTGGCTAAGTGCGGGTTGGCAGATGGAACTTTTGGGTTTTGTACATGCCGGTTTCCTCACGATGTTTTCCTTCACCGTTTTAAGCAGTGGTGATGTTGTCCACATGTGCAGAAAAATTGAAAAGTCAATTTATTTCCTGCACGCTCGCCCAGTCTCGAACCCCGACTTATCGATTTTGAAGTCCGAGGTTCTCACCACTGAGCCACCAATATTTTTTCTATTTAACAAGCTGTAATTCATTTGTTTTTAAAGCGACACATAGATTCTATACCAGAGAAAGATCAATCACTATTTTATTTTCTACACATAAATCAGTTCAGTTGTTTACAAGTACATATAGAAGAGATAGAAAAAGTTACTTAAGCACATAGAACATTCTGGGCTTGCTTCTCATTATCACCTTATTATAATAAGTTTCCTATAAATACTTGATTGTATCCGTTAACTTTATACCCATCAATCAAACGCAATATATATCTATTACGTGTAAAAACTGAAACCTATGTAGAACAAATCACTTAATAGATGTGCGTGCGCATTATCATTCAAGACTATCGCCTTTCATCCATTGCGTTTTCGACGTACAAGTTTACTGGCATTGACAATAGCACGCTATATGTGAAGGTGAATGGTCGACGACATATTTAGGCATGGAGCATCGCACTTGCTTTTGGACTTTTATAGTGTGTTTTGACGGCCACTTACGTTACACTTGGCGCAATTGATGCACAACATTCTGTTGGGACGAGCGATGATTACGTTGTATTGAATGCGCTGTCCATAACAGGAATTTGTGTTTTCTTGCAGACATCATTGAGTCATGGCATCAGTATGCATGTGGCGTGGCGTCATTCAAACTCAAGTACGTAAATGCAACGTCTAAAACTAACAATAAACAGCTGAAATGATGAATGAAAATAGATAAAATGGAACGCGCACGAGCGTTGCATTGTTTTCAGTTACATAAACCTTTCTTCTTGTCATGTATATGTATTATTTTTGAATGTATTCAATAAAAATTGTGATCTTATTGAGTTTCATCTTTATTTCTACAACATACCAACACGAAACGTACTAAAAGTATGACATAATTATTATAAGCGATGGTAATAATGTATGAAACAGTCATGAGAATGCAGTAAAAAATTAATACGTTTTAGACATATAAACTTACATGTATATTTGCCAGAAATAATGCTAAAAGTGGACTTTATGACGTTTCATTAAGATTTAATTTTTTATTAAAATGCTATTCATTTAGTTTTCGAAAAAACAAATACGCACGATAATACTACCTAACTCTTTTTAAAAGACTTGATAATGACAAAAATATACAAGCAACATTAATAAAACATCACGTATAATTTTTCTATTATGAATAGAATATGGACGCGGGCTAAAGAAATAAGAATTACATAGGAATTATTCTCGTCATATTTTCCCGCCTGCTTCTATGACGATATTTCAATATCTCTATAAACATTCTGCTGTCCTGGTTGAATGCACGGTACTCAAAATGTTTGTACGGAGTAATATATTTCGTTTTTGTATGTACTAGGGTAGCAAAAATGGGCAGGAGTGGCCTCTGTGAATCTTCTGGCACCAGTGAATGATGTCGTATTTTACCGCTTACTTCTGTGACATCAATAGTCCTACATCTCTTGTATATTCTGCTGTCCTGGTAGAATTTGGATTATTTATCAATTTTTGTATGGATGCATACACTTCCAGTTTGAATGTACTAGGTCAGCAGAAATGGGCAGAAGTTATGCTATGTGACGTCAGAAGATGCACTAGTGTGTGAGTGAAGTTTTACTATTTTTAACATCTCTGAAATTTTTATTCCGCCTCACACAATTTTGGCATGAAAGCATAAATTTCGTCTTCGCATGTACTAGTTCAGCAGAAATATGCAGGAGTGTTTATCAGAAGATGCATTGACAAATGACGTCATACTTTCCCACCTATTTCTACTGTGACCTAGTGACTATTTTAACTTTAGTCACTATTTTATTATATAACTAACTTGTATGCATGGAAGCATACATTTCATCTTTGCCTGTACTACTAGGCTAGCAGAAATGACCAGAAGTATCTCCTGTGACGTCAGACGTTGCACGATACAGCAGCAATTCACTAATTTTCACTTATTTTCACGCCTAATTTTTGATCGCCTAGTGGCGATTCAAGTAGTCTTGAATTGGTAATTTCTGTGACCCCAAAAGTTTAACTTTATACAAGTGCGTCATCTCCTGTGTTTCTGCAAATCAAGACATCTGTGTATTACGTAACAAGAATTAATTTCTTGATGAGAGCCCACATATGTTGTTTAAGAGGCTTACAGATCTTTATATTCCAAATGGATGTGTTTTCTGCTAACTCATACGCTTACTTACTTCTTAGTAAATATAATATGAATACCAACATAACAATTTAGGGTATTACGCAACCCCAAATTATTAAATGTAGTAATGACTATCGATATGTCTTCATCAGGTAATAATTCAATTTATCCATGTAAGTAGGTACATAAATTATTGGAAAAAAATAGTGGGAGAGATAATTTTACCGCCTTTTGCATGTCTGATTCGATCGCTTTCGACTTTAAGTGAATCATATTTTTTATCTAAAACTCAATAATATAAAACTGTAGCTTTTTGTTTGAAAGCGCAAATCACACACATTAAAGAACCTATTTCAAAAATTCTTTACTTGTGTATAAGTTCATGTCGAATCGTATAACTATATACCATGGACGAAACCAGGGCGGAGTGCTAGTAATAGATACATGAAATGAATTAACAATAAAACCGGTTTTTTAAAGTTATATTTAGCCAGAAACTATTGTTATACCAAAGTAACTAACATTTAATGTTAATGTGGATTCATCAAAAATGGCTAGTGACGTCATTAATGTCTGACCCTCGGGCGCTCGGCCTGTGTCAACGCTACAGCCGAGCTCCACCACAAAGGAGGTTTACTAAATATTTAATTCTCCCTTTACAGTCAAAACAATACTCTGTTTGCAGATTTTATGAGAACTTTTACATTTGCGTAGCTACTGACTTCATTGCGAATTATCATCAAAGGAGTTGAGGTAATTAAAATGCATTTAATTTTGATTTTTTTTTTGAATCTCGGGAACTACTGAATTTCTGGGGTACGTGATGCTTGAATGCTATGTATATACCACGGACGAAGCCGGGGCGGGGCTAGTGAACTAATAAAGGAGTAAAATGTTCTATTATAAATGAAAAAGTTTGTAAGAATGTGCATGTGTTTGTTGCTCTTTCACGCAAAAATTACTCAACCGATGGCAATGATATTTGGCACGTAGACAGCTGGACATCTGGAATAACATATAGGAAACTTTTTATCCCGATATTCCAACGAGATACGGACTTACGCGGGTGAAACCGCGGGGCGCAGCTAGTACTTACATAAAAACACATTTATATATTATCCACTTCATACTAAACTGAATTAGAAAGAAATTCGCAAACCTTTATCACATACTTACTTTTTATCATGAAAGTATGTCATTGAGGATTGAAATATATTTTTTATAGGTAAGAAATTCGCAGTAAATCTTATTTTTAAATTGAAAAACAATAAAGCAACATTGTTGTATTCATTGCACAATGGCAATTACCACATCAGTTGTGATGAATAGGTGATGGTCACGCTACGGCTCGAAATGTACAATTTTACCTACAAATATAGATTTCTAGTATGGACAAAGTCTATATAATGTAAGATAGTATAACAAATATTATATCACGTATCATGATTTGTCTAATTTGTCTGCTAATACCTTATTTACACTACTATTAATACATATATTTTTCTCAGCGGAGCAGCCTGTTTCGTAACATTTAAGATATATGAATAACGCAAGTAAAATTTCTCTTTCTCAATATAAAAAAATGTGTGTTTTTAAACATCTTAAGTGTCTTTAGTGTTGAATCGTACTAATATTATAAACGCTAAAGTTTGGATGGATGAATGTATGGATGTTTGTTACTCTTTCACACGAACACAGCTTATCGTATCTGTATGTAATCTGGTGCAGAGATAGATTAGCCTGGATGAGCGCATCGCCTACTTTTTATCCGGGTACTTCGCGAGTAGCACCGCGGGTTACATCTAGTTGAATATAAAGTCCTAGTACAAAATACGAAGCAAATTATAAAACAACTATACACATGTACATAAATAACTGTTTATCTAACTACCAAGATGAATCAATAACAAACAATAACGATATAAACATTTCAAAACTTGCAAGCGCTAATAAAAAGGTCCACAGCCTTATGAGATTAATTGTGTACATCTTCACAGTGGGAACCGAATAACCGGCCAATATTTTGAATAACCGATATTGAACTCCGCTCGCACCACAACCGCAAATTACTATCAAACTGATGGATCGAGAATTCTGATCCACTTGAAGTATAGGTATTTTGGATAACTGAATATTGCCCGAAATATATGCAAATACCGTTATGGTGGGTTGATCATTTGTTAAATGCTCTGTTCGTGCTTTTATCAAGGTTATAATGATGGTGAATTATTGGTGAGGATTAATTTATTAAAAAAATATTCGATGTTTCAACGTAATATTATATTCACAGCTAAAAAGCAACTGGAAAAAAAATTGATCATCCATCCAATTCATAACCGTGCCATTGCTTAACCTCTATTTTTAATTATTATTTACTGTTATAGCGGCGACAGAAATTCATCCTCTCTGAAAATTTCAACTGCCTTTGTATCACGGTTTATGACATTTTTTATGCCATAGTCGGCAATGGAGCTGGTGGGTAGCCTGATGGTATGGCCCATGAATATTTGGAGAGGCGTAAGGTCAATTGCAGACCTTACGCCTCTACAAATGAATCACCGACTTTAAAGTGGGAAGGGATTAAGAAAGGATTGACAAGAGAAATAAAGGAACGGATTGGGAAGGCCTCCGACATACCTATAGCATGTTGACAGACGCACGGACAGACACAGAGACGGACAACTAATTCTTAGTAGTACGGTCCCGATTTATTCATCTAAAAAACATAATAAAGCTATTCAGCTTCATTAAAAACACACACATGCGTGTTTTTTGTCATATTTATCTCCCACACAACCATTCATATCAGGTGATCTTGTTCTTGACATTAAAACGGTAACAGAACAGCACATTTTCGTGCGGCGAATGCACTCGCATATATTTTCGAAGAAAATTTCCAATTTCTCTGTTGAGCACGCCACTCGACATAAAAGGATAATTGCTGGTACCGTTGCATCATGTTACATACATTACATACGTAGTACATGCTTAATAGCATCACGATATAGATTAAATCGAAACATATGCTACACATTTGCGTTTCGGTTGTGTGCGTGTGCATAGGCGTGTGTGTTGGCTGATACCAAAAATATTATAATACAATAAGCCGGAAAATTAATTCTCAGCCCATAAGACAATTATTAAAATTTACAAAATATTTTAGCGTATCCAATGGCGCCCATCAACGTGGGGTGTTTTTTGAAAATTTAAAACGAAGGTATACCTCGCACATACAAAGGCGTAGTTAAAAGAGGTTAATTTGATAAGTAATAAAATTTGTAAAAAAAAAAACAAGAGAAACTGATAGTAGATAGGTAGGTATATAAAACTACAGCTTCAAGGTCCCTTATCAACGGTTTGGTAAACTTAACTGGCTTACTCACATCATCCAAAAATATTAATCATATCAGCTGCCTGAAGGGATTGGCCCGGTATAAAAAACAGTCTACATAACTCGATGAAGATATACCTATCAAAGCAATAATTTTTAAATTGATAAATCAGTTTATAGGATTATTCTCACATACATAAATACCAAACGTTGCCTTAAGCGAATACATAGTTTTGCTCTTGTCATATTATGTTACAGCAAAACGTCCCTCCCACGTCGCATACTAACCGACTCATCAACGCCACCAACATTATAACTAAATTATCTAGCATCCCGCATCCCACCCGCTCGCATCGCCAAGACTCCGATCAAACATCCACTAGACAGTCGGCATCTAGGCGGAATTAATTTTCTCCGAAATCGGAATACGGAAACGGTAATTGGGTCGACCGGCTAATAAATCCGGAGTGCTTGAAGCGCTGTCAGAGCGTCAATATCGAAAGGAGTTAAAGGAAGAAGCGCCGAAAGGAACGGTGAGGTTTTACGACGCGGATTTGAATTAAGGGCCTACTGTCATCAGTGCTTTGGTCTCGGGGCGTTGGTTGGCTGTATACTTATTTGGGAGTCGTGTGACCTTTGGGATTGGAGTTCTTTATCTTGTTTAGATTCAGCTTTATTTTACTTGCATATTACTTTCGTATTAAATAATAAAGCCTGTTAATCAAATGATTTTATTTATTTATTTATTTATTTAACACTTTATTGTACTGGTCTACAAATAAACCATAAATATAAAAACTTAAAACTAGACCAGCACAGAAGGCGACCTTATCACTAAAGAGTGATCTCTTCCAGGCAACCCACTGTATATTGAAATAGTAAAAAAGCAGGAGGTAGGGTATTAAGTACATAAATATTTTAACTTAGAATACATATCACATATACATATAAATATACCTTTAAATGATACTTACAATAAATAATAATACTATATTAAATGATACTTGCAAAAAAAAATAAAAAATAATAATAATAATAATAAATAAATAAATATACATACATACACACATACACACATACAGTATATATTTACATATAGAATACTAGAAAACATATTTTAATGAAAACATAAAAGAAAAAGATAATAGAGAAAATCACAAATAAATAAAATTATACTTACTGATCCGAGTTGAATGCTAGGTTTAAGTAGTGATTTCGGACTTGCTTAGCAAAGGTGGATAGGGTTTGAGCTTTGCGGATGCTGACAGGCAAGGAGTTCCACAAACCGACAGCGGTTACAGTAAAAGAACCACCGTAAAATTGTGTGCGGTGTGAAGGGATGGATAGTACTAACCTGTCCACAGATCGCAGAGAATAGTTATCACAGTGCAGGAATTGGAACTGGTTTTTTAGGTAAGAAGGAGCTTTGGGGTTGAAAAGGATTCGATACAATAGTTGTAGGTAATGAACATTCCGGCGAAGACGGATTGGGAGCCACTTGAGTTTCTTGCGAAAAAGAGAGACGTGGTCATATTTACGGAGACCGTCATTTTATGTCATAGCGGGCATGTGATCAGGCTGGTTCGCCTGATGGTTATCCATCACTACCACCCATGAATATTCGCTCTTGCCCACTTTTATTAGGTAAGGGTAAAGGAAAGGATTGACGTCTGGAATAAGGAATGGACTGGGAACGGTCAGGAAAAAGGGAACGGGCCTCCCAATACAAAGAACTAAGTAATTTTTCAAATATTATGAAGTGAAATAAATTTTTAAATATTTTTGATCGCTTCGGAGATACAAGTATCAGTAGTAATCCGTACAAGCGACATTAATTGTTTTTCTTTAAATTTTGATTAAGCTTATATGTTTTCGAAAACTGACCAATATCATTATTTAAAAAAAAATATCTAGATATTAACCCGTAGATAAACTTATAAAATCGTTGATGCATACCACTTAAAAGTTACATGAAATAATAATAATAACAACAATTAAACTTATAACGACCTTAACTCTGAATTATGTCAGCCCGGCTGTAACAATTTGTCGATAAACTCGCAAAGTATCTTCACGAATGACTTTGATAAAAATTTTAATGAGCCAGATGCATTTATTATCTGTCATTTCTCAAGTGATAATACACAGAAAACTGTCCTGTCAGATAGAAAAATTTTACTGTCAGTCCTTAAAAGGAGTCGAGCACAGGACCTAGTTCCTAGCCCATGCCATATCACTATACTTAAGATACTATAGAAGTGATCAAAAACTATAAGCTCACAGTTAGCCAACATTTCAAAGCCTATGTTCATCCAATGGTGAACATAGGCTTTGAAATGTTGAAACAATGGTGATGAAAACAGAACTTCACGTAATTTCATGAAACAAAAGTATTATAATTTTTTTTTTCACTGGTCCATAAAGAGGGGGACAAATATATCGCCTGATGGTAAGCTAAGACGTATATTTTATTAAAATCGGTTGAGCAGTTTAGGAGTCCATCGCGGACAAACAAGGTGACACGTAATTTATATATTTTAAGACATATATGTTTAATGAGTTAAATTAAACAAATTTAAAACCGAATACGACTTAAGTTTTTACGAAACTGTTAAATACATAACACAGTGAAACAAACACTGTTAAAAACGAAACTCTAAAATATGTATTTTATACATCTTCTAGAGTTTATACGTTACTCTTATCTGACCTATTGACATGGGTTTTCATTGAAAACAATTCCTAGAATTAATTAATGTTTTTTATCGTCAGTTCAATCCTGATAACGTTATCCGAGCTGAAAACAAAATGATGTTTTTTAAGAAAATATAATATTTAAAATTCATTCAAACGGCCAGCCTCAACGGAGAGGATTGTTTTTCACTTTTCAGTTCCTATTGCATCATTATCGTATATTATGTGAAATAATTACGAAAATAATTATTCAAATAGAATAATCCATCGAGAATATTTTAAAATGTATTACAATACCTGAGATATCAATTGAAAGCCTGATTATAATTATTATGTACACTGTTTATTACCACTATAGAATTACGTTATTGCTTAATTGGAGAATGAATTATAAACTATACGATAGAGTACAAAAAACCTCCAGTTAATAAAAGTCCCACATTTGAATAGATTCATTAAATATCAAAGTTGAAATACATCAGCGATGGAAATACAATATTATTAAAAGGGGTTGATTATAATTAGCGATTGGCAACATTTACACAATAATTATTAATTGCCGTGAATTAAAATACAACCTACCCAATAGGGTTATGCGCAAATTACCTTTTCGAATATATTATCTAACATTTCATATAGATATAGTCAGAGGGGCTAATTTTGTGAGCAATTCCCTTCCGAATTATTTCAATAAACCATGTGAGATGGGAAACCGATTCCATATGAATAACGGTTATAGCATAACGATCAGATGTTGCCGGTGTGTTTATTAGAAAAGTTGTTTGTTAATGATATAAAATGCTCGGCAGCACGGGGAGTGATGTGTTTCTTAAGGGAAACTTGCGTGTAGAAGTCAAACATAGGAGCCATCAAACATTTTTATATCGGTGGTATTTGTTTTAAGGGAATGTAAATATACGACAATCAAAGGTATTATTAACATATCAGAAGGCAAGGAAGAAACACATTAGACCTGAACCCTCATGAGGCCTGTGTGCCGGCAGTGGTAATATATATGGGTAGATGTTGATGAAACTGTTCTGTATTTAAATGTATTTTTAAAGAAATCTGATATTTACTCTTTTTAAAGATATGAATATCAAATTTATTAAATTGAATATTAAAGCATTCAAATGTTTTATAAATGAAAACTTTTAAATCAAAGAATATGAATACTTCAAAGAAGTCATAAATCAATAGTTGAAATACGGTGGCTCATTAAAGCTTATATTGAATTATACTTCGACATGAATTGGGTCAAAGTCAGGAAGCTACGGTGATATTCCAATTATACAAATTGCCTTTTTTTGTCATAGCGGGCAACTGCGCTGGTGATTCGTCTGATGTTAAGCGACCACCGCCTATGAACCATGCGCTGCCCGCTTTTAAGGGTAAGAAAAAAGGAAAGTTTTGACGCTTGGAAAGAATGAAAACAGAATTATTCTATTAAGTATAATAATTACTTCAAAGAATGCAATGTATGCGAGAAATATGCGAAGCGAATAAAATCACTTCAGATATTATTACTTACGGCAATCGTCTATTTTATTAACTTGTACTATGTACTTACATGGTGTGCATATAAACTCTCGATTATCAACCGACTTGAAAAAGTAGGTTCTCCATTCGACTGTATTTATTTGGATTTCTTAACTGAGAAATTGTGAATAGGTGAACCGATTTTGATGTCTGCGGTCCTATTCAATTTGTCCTAGTTCTGCTAATTTCAAGGCGGTTTGATTTTTGTTAAAAACAATAATTATATTTATATAGGTACGATTTATGCTACTTACATTCCTTCACGAATATTAAACACGGTTGCACTTTTATTGAATGAATCAATACGTACCTGCAAAAAGAAAATAAACAATACATAAAGGTGTATTTACAACAATAATATAATGTAAAATCTATAGAACGCTCCGGGTCGATGAAAATGAAAAACAAAACAAATTAGACCTTGGATTGCCCAATTGTTCCTAAAAGTTCCAGAAACCACCTAGCTCCATCATCCGATCTCGACAACATAAATTATGTATAAATAATAATAAAAGTATGAAATCAGAATAATAAGAACAGGGTTTGAAGGGAAATTCAATATTGATTCGATACAAGTTACTGTATACCGTTGAATATAAAGTAATATAGATATATTATGCCTAACAGTCCGCCCCGGATTTGCCCTTCTGTACCTAAAAAATAGCCTTTAGCAATTGCGGATCACGGATATATTTAACGGTTATTGACGTCATGGAGACGTCCACAGCTGGGCAAAGGCCACCGCCAAAAATCTCCATCACGACTAATCAAAGAAAATTACGCATGTATTTAATTTTATAACAATAACTATGACATATCTACAAGAACCGAATATCTCTAGTCCACAGGTGGGCAATGGCCACCCTCAAAATTTCCATCACGAATCAGTCGTGAATGCAAATTACGCATGTATCTAATACTAGCTGCACCCCGCGGTTTCACCAGCATAAGTCCGTATCCCGTAGGAATCTTGGGATAAAAAGTTGCCTATACATTATTCCAGTTGTCCAGCTGTCTACGTACCAAATTTCATTGCAATTGGTTCAGTTTTTGCGTGAAAGAGCAACAAAAACATCCTTACAAACTTTCGCATTTATAATATTAGTAGGATTATAAAAATAACTATTACATACCTACAAGAACCGTCGAATATCTCTAGTACTCTGCTGGGTAAAGGCCTCACTCAAACACCGTCAGCATGACCGTTCAATAAAAATTACCTAGCCATTCAATATCAAAAGATTACTATAACACACCTGCAAAACCCGTCGTATATACCTAGCAAATGCGATACAAGCCTTCTCCCACAGCTACATAATATTCTCAAGAAATCGAAACAAAAACCGACATTTCCATTAAATAATACTCCCAAGGCACATCAGTCTCCTTTATTAACTCAACCATCAGCAAGGACATGGAAGATGGAGCGGTTTCTAGACCTCTTCGTCCGATTGCCGTGACAAAAAGGCCGTAAATGAGCGGGATAATTAAAAAGTGACTTTGATAAATGAACATCCCTTTTACTGGGGCGGGTAATAAGCTTTATCTGTACTTGGATGGTTTATATTGGTAACTAGATTAATAGATTAATTCGTTTTACTCTGTACGGTAACACGTAGAATTCTTCTACAACAGCCGCACCATTTCAATCAAGAACTTATTATTTTACATTCTTTCCATAGTCTTGAAAATAGTCTAGTTTAATAGTAGGATTGCTTCAGCCAGATTCTTACGTTACGGATACAAAACAAAACCAATTAAAATCAATCTGCGTACCGTATACGAAGAAACAGTGCAATAAATGCAGCAGTAAACAAAAATCGTCACAGTTCTCACTCATAGAGGAATTCTGAAGTAAAATAACAGTAAGAAACACAAGATACTAAATCGTAAGTCGAATTCAATACAAAGAGCCGAAAACCCAAACCATGAGCTCGTATTTCAAGACGACCAATTGCGCCCCGCTAATCGAATAAGACATCGAAGAACCTCGAAACGAACCATACCTAAAATATTATAGTAATTAAATTACGCAGTTAAACTGTATAATCCTGAAACCCGGTCGAGTGTCGGCCGTTCCCAGAAACGCGTGGCCACGCATTAAGTGCTTACGATGTTTACATATAGTACACAGCACTGAAAAACACAAGCATATTGTTAATCTCATTATGGCTGAAGCCTAATTTTATAATTCGCTAATGCTACTGAGTTCAATAAACGATTATACAAGGTGCATTTTGAAATTTTTATGGGTAGAAATAATTTTATGCTATCACGCGCGGCATCCAGGTATATAAGTAGAAGCATATATACTTACCCAGATAATAATCTATCATTGTAACAATTTTTTACAGATTCAATTAGCCGTAGCTGAAATAGTTAAAAACATCGATTCATCCATCCTCTTTATTGTGTATTTATTTACTTATAATATTCATTAGATATAGTAACTTTGGCTTCAGACTAGCAGCTTATCTCGGCTGTTTCCGAGTTAACCAGAAAACGAAACAAAATGTGTCACTTACAAATAACGTGCTTTCTATCGGAAACTTTTTAAGCCCATTCAAAAGATCCAGAGATACCCTACAACGTCATAAACTTTATAATGTTAGTTTTTGACGTGACAACGTCTTAAATTAGGTTGCGGCTCGGAGTCACTCATGAAAAAGTGTAACGCCCGGTAACGTTACGATGAGTCACCGAACTATGATCGGTCCGCCGCGCGCGCAGCACTTAGAGAATTAGGCGCATTGAATCGGCGCGTGCTTGTGTCTCTGTCTCTGTCTTTTTAGTAAACAAAATATTTTCTATAGTTAAAATTTGTGCAATTCTTATTTTCATTCGATTCCTTGTTCCTATTGTGCAATTTAATAATATTCATATCAATAAATATTCTACCGAGAAAAAGACGTTGTCACGTAAAATCTTCGCCCGTAAAACCGACTTTACAGGCAACCATTTTTTTATATAAATATACTAGCTGAGCCCGAGGTTTCTCCCGTGTAAGTCTGTATCTCGTAGGAACATCGGGATAAAAAGTTAGCTTATGTTATCCCAGTAGTCCAGCTATCTTCGTACCAAATTTCATTGCAATCGGTTCAGAAGTTTTTGCGTGAAAGAGAAACAAACATCCATACATACATACATCCATGCATACAAACTTTCGCGTTTATCATATTATTAGGATAGAATTATACGTCGCTTCGTGGCATTATCCGGGTGATGCTATATGATAAAAAAAATCTAAATATAGGTATCCAGCGAGTACATACAGAGAATTGAGCATATTTTTATATCGAGCTTTATCATCTCTTTTTCCAACTGCAATGCGTTTATTGCATTCTCAAAAAATCTATTGCATGTTTCTTCACTTTCGAGATCTCCTATTCTTTTTGCGTAAGCTTTATACATTACGCTTTCAAAAATTCTCCGCCATTTTGAAAATCTGGGCATAACAAACGTTAAGTCCATTCCTGTTTATATTCCCGGTAAAAAGATTCTTCGTCGTTTAAATATAATGAGTTTTCGTTCGCGGAAATACTTTAGAGCTCAGAAACGCAAAGAAAGTAAAGAAACTTGAAGATTCGGCCCTATCGCCGAGTAATTGAATGGAATTCAATTAACGATATCGCTACCGGGATGGATTTAAAGGAGTGGAGAGACAACTCAAGTCATTTATATTTACAATCACTTAAAAACGTGATACATATCTAGGTTCTAGTGGCATGGTTTTTGGTCCATATAGTGCTCTAATATCTATGCAACTGGTTAAACATAGATTTTCTCATATTTCGCTCTTTATTCACTGAAATACATAAGTAGCCTATGTTTATCCGTAAATACAAGCGAAGCCGCGAGCTGATATAACTCTTACCGAAAGCTTTAACATCTCCCAATTACATTTTCAAGGTCAGTTATAATACTAGTAATTATTGTTCTTTCTGTCCTACTCTTCAAACGGCACAGAATTGTGTATTGATCGAATGTATGTAAATGAAGTTTATTGTGACTTACACGGAACTGTACACGACAGAAGTAAAGTTTTAGCACTCATAGTAATATGATGATATATTACTTATATAAAAGCTTGAAAATAAAAACGAATAAGTATAGAGAGAACGCTTATAATACGGTTGACCTACGTTCCAAAGATACATAGATATAGAAGATCGAAATATTAGCTACTGTGATTCATTCGGTGACTGCGGGCATCTGCAGTGACGTAGGGCCTATGCACATTCGCAAATTACACCTACCTACCATCAAGCGACTCACCAGCTACTTTGCCGACTAGGCATGAAATAGGAATCACTCATCTAACTATCCATTAATTTCCTTTATATAATATCTGTATATTTTATTAAAAATAAAACAAAACGACAAACCCTAAACTATAAACGTAATGTCAACTTTAAATCGTTATGTATTAGAATTAAAATTCCCTGTAAGCAGCAAATCGAACGATAGTAGAATATCTTTATTGTATATAATTGCTCACAGAAACGTCGATTCCATCCAAACAATGATCATTAAGCCATCATTATTGTGGCCAAATGAATTGATACCAGTTAATATTGGGAACACGACGCAACAATGGCATTCATCGCATATTTGTTCTGTTCATTGTTGTTGAAGTGTTAGTGAGCGGTTATTATAGAAAAAAACTTTTTTAACATTGAATGTCTGAAATTTTGTTTGAGTATTGGTTTGTATATTTTTCGGCTGTTTGATGAAAAATGTCTTCCCCAAGCTCTAGCATATTATGTTTGTGTCAGGTGTAAATAAATTTAAAGCGCTTTAAAGGTCTACTCAAAGCAATATTTGAATTTGAATTTGGGGCGGGTTTTGAGTTCTGAGAGCAGTTCAATTGATCTAATTGCAATATTGTAATAAATATATATGCATATAAGTTAAATAGAACATTAAAAAAAAACTACTATAGCAATGTCTTTTACCTATTTATAATTTTGATAAAACACGAAACATCAGGTAAATTTAGTTCTACATACGATTCAGTTAACTCGAAGAAAGCTCATTTAATACAATCTGGGTTAAGTATGTAGGTATTAGTAAGTGTATACCTTGATTTAAATACCTCCAAAACCTCTATTCGAGTAGTTCTAAACGTAGAATTTCACCAAATACGCGATTCATTAAGTAAAATGAGTCACCTTACACTTACGCGCCCTATAAATAGATTGTATGTGGTTTTATAAAGATTATAATTACTAGCAGTTGTATCTTAAACAATCCTTGTTTAATTTTTTATTTAAAATGAGTCCGCCAACCACATTTTCACAAATACGACACCAGTCAAGATTTTCGCATTCTTTAAACTAAAATAATTTAAATGAAACAAACATTTTTAAGCTTTAGTAAAGAAAACCATATAGTTCACATAAATAAAGGCAGTAAAAACTTAAAGCCTATAAAAACTACAATCACAATTCCATTATTTCTTACTTAAATGAATAATAATTGAGAATACTGAAAGCCACTTCGCTGCATTAAAATATACAGTTTTAATTCGAGTGAAGTTATTAAGTAACAGTGGACTACCCTTTCTGGGAAGTTAACTAAGTTTTACTTATGAATTATGCAATTATTGGGTTTTAAAATTCCTTTAACTGAACTCGGCCACCGACGGACAAACGAATGTATATTACAGCAGTTGGTGGTTAATCTGTTACTCTTCGCTATTAGATATTTTTTTCAATTTGTTCCTTATAAAGTTGTACAAATCGTGACCTTTCATAAGGACATTATAGAGCGTAAAAAACAATATTTTCGACACCATGCCTTATTTATCTTTAACGAAATATGAAACAAAGGTATTCATAAATATATCATTACTTATTTTCTGGTCGGTATAAGGATCCGACACAGGAATTTTCCTAAACTAAGGAATTCGTAACCCCTCCTCGAATATTATGATAACACAATTTCAAAACTGTATGCATAACGCATGAAATTAAACTAGCTTGATCAAGCAGTTTCGCTTACATTGTACCCGGATAAAAAGTAGCATTTACTACAGTGCCTACTAAGGCTATCTCTGTCGCAAATACAAACAGATCCGATCAGCTGTCTCATGAGAAAACTAACAAACATACGTATATCAATAGTAGGATATCGAATAATTCGGACAAAATGCACATAGCGCGAACAGTCTACGTTTATCGACTAATTCGTGTAAACTGAAGTAAAATTAGCATATTGATTACTCCGAACCCTAATGTGATTGACAATTTGTAAACTATTTCATTGGGCGTGCTAGATTCAACGGAAGCGTCCGGGTATTAGATTAGGATTCATGTGCTAGTGTGTTTAGGATAATAAAGCACGATGGGTGTACATTTGTTTGATCGTTGTGCCTTTACGAATAATTTATAGTGAATTTCGATTTGAGAATAGAATTGATTCAATTAACAGAGTAGAAGTGGTATAATTATATCATATTCAATGTTTCAATGTGAGACCTATTTCTATATGAGGCATATGCCTGAGTGTTTGAGATAGATTATTTTCTATTTTTATGAATTGAAACGAAACTTCTATTGATTATATCAAACTATTGTAACTTATTTTTAAAATATAACGAATGTTTTTAAGATTTGATGAAATGAATTTATAAAGAGCATGCAGAGCTCGTATTTTTTTTTAATATGTACTGATATTAAACCGTCTATGTTTCTAGAAATAAATAAATGATAATAGTATCACTTTAAACTTTAACTCCTAATCAACAATAAATAATACCAAAACATATAACATACACAACAATATAAGAAATACATAGGAATGTATATTAGCTATATATACCAATTCATACGTTGAATCTATGATCCAAAATCCAATATCTAGTATAATTATATTACGAAACGCCTCCTGACAAACAAGCCCAGAGCTGTCTAGACTACAGCCATTGCCCTAGGAAGCAAATTACTAATTAAGACCCGCTTTACTCAACAAACACATGTACAATCATATATTAGAAAACAATATTTCTCAACAAGGGTAGATTTTCTCAATGCATATATATATAATTTGTTATTCTTCGTTTGCTTTGACGACCTGTATATAGAGAGATTATATCTGTACATATATAACCTAAGTCTGATTACTACTAGTATAGTCTAGAGATATATCTGTTGACGAAGACATGTAACGACGCGGGGTACCGTGTGCGTTCCTAAGGGAGATCTCGGGAACCCTTTATAACCTGCGCCGAAGTATTGCACCGTGAGATTTTAGCCAGTAAGAGTCTGGCATAACCTTTGGTGCTACCCCTGAAGAAGCAAGGAATAAAGGATTTCCTCACGTAAAAAAAAAGACATGTAACGACGACGTACTACCTACCTTTGTGATATTTCTCACAACTGCTGATAATATATAAACCTACGATATTTAATCCAGCTGCTGCCCACAGCTACATCCGCGTGGTCAAAATTAATTTTCGTAACCAAATGTATTTAATACCCTTGTGGAATGTGGGTAGTATATATCAAAATCCTTCTGAGCAGATGCCTACATCATAGTGGATAGACATGACAAAATTTCAGCCCGAATGGATACTTACGAAAGTTTATATAGTAAAACTATATTAACAGATACGATGTACCAGAAAGAGCAACCGTTACCTTAATAATGAAAAAAGCACAATATCATCAATATCGTCAATTGGAAAGTTGTGCTTCAGAAGTGGGTAACCCATTTAACTCCGTTAACTAGTTGGTTAGTTAACTACAGTTTTATAGCCAATAACCGAGTTTGTTCTGTTTATATCTGCTCTGGCGATAAACTTTATGCGGTGACTTTATATTGAGCACTTAAGAGCGCTCGGAGAGCTGATTCCAGCTATATGTCAATATTGGCACGGAATGTGGGATAATGATAAATGCTGTATTGTTCAATTGCAAGCGAATATTATCGTAGATACCAGGGGATTCGTACCAGCGGCGCCGGGCGATGGATCGGGGTATACGGTGGGGATTTAGTCGGAAATTTAATAGAAAATTTTTAGGAATCTGTCATAACTCACGGCCCCTTCCCCGGAGGCCGTGGGTCTCTGTGCAAGATTTCCCTTCTATAAAAAGTGACATTTTGAGGCACTACTAATTCCAGAAGGGGTAAGAGCGCCATAATTTTTCCACCACATGCAACCAGAAATATTTCGCACGACAGAGAAAACTATGTTTCAATCTCTCTAAAACTCCGAGATCTGGTAGAGAAGTTCCACTCTGGATCCTAAAATGAGAACAAACGACAACCATTTTTACCAACACCACAAAAATAATTACCATTATTTGAGCACTCACGAAGTTATCGAGTAACAAGATCCAAAAAAAAATCAATTTCAGAACCTCCTCTTTTGGTAAGGTCTGTTAAAAATATGCTTACTGTAAAATGGGACGCTTTAAACCCCTCGAAAAGTTATTAACTCCAGTACTATTCATCTAGCAACAAAATCCCTACCAAAATCGCCTCATATCAGCTTTTAAAAATAATATTATCACCCCTGTTGATAGTTCCAGAAATTCCACCAATAAGTCTATAATCTATAACCAACTTGCATAGAGATGAAATACCGAAATATAGCGATACAAATGTTTACATTCAGAGTAAATACAGCGCAGTTTATTTAATCTGCATGTTCAATATTGACATGCCGACACCATTCAAACCGCACTTCAATTATCCGCTACCACTATTTATGTATCGATGAACACCATATAACATTTAATCATCAAATTAGGTACACGCTAGCTGAATTCTGCGACTTCACTTGTGTGAAAATCATTGTAAATGATTTATAAATGTTTAAGTGTAAAAATTTAATGTTCTTTTTGTTGTGTACACTAACATTACAAAGAGGAAACTTATTTTTGTATATTTGTAACGTTTTTACGTAAAAACCACTGGACAGATCAAAAATTCTTTCACCAGTAGAAAGCTGCAAATCCACTTAGTGACATAGGTTATGTACGAGAGGCGAAGCAAGGGCGAACATCTAGCATTAAATATATAAAAAAATGTTGTATCACATTTTGTTAAGTAACTTTCACATTCTTCAATAATTTTGCTCATAGATTTGTAATAAATACTTTTCCGGCGCTAAGGCACATTGGAACACAAAATCTATTTGACAAAATAAGTTTCTATGCTTTCTTAACTTCACATATGTTTATTTATTTATTTAATTAAATTAAATACACACAACAGATCAAGGTCACATTGATTAGAGATTACATAATTATTTTTGTGTTCAGATCTCAATTCAATAAAAAAATGTGTACAGTTAATATTTACATTGTGAAACAGTTAACAACTTATCATAATTCCTATTATGTTTAAATTTATAATCTTAATAATCTGCATATATCTCCATCAATAACTATTAAAAAGGAAAAAAACACATACATGTATTTTCTTGTTTATAAGTAAATATTACAGTCTTATTTAAATATATCTTTCATGTCTTACTGTACTATATATGCAAGATACTAAATACAATTCACTCTGATAACATTTTAACGGACCACAAAACTATATTCCATTCATCAAAGATAAACGATTATTGCAACATCAACACCTAAACATTGCAACCCATAATTATTACTGGACAATCGCCAAAAACTATAATTAGCGGTTGTTTTCTCGATCGTTAGTTTCATTGTGAAATTATTTCGCAGGTCACCTGTTGGATATTTTAATATCTCCCTTGTGTCCAAAAAGGAAACTGCCTGTATTTTTATTCATAACAAATTGCAGAACTGTGTAATATGACGATTCTAAAGTGCGTCTATAAGAAGTCTAATTGAATGAATAAATGTTTGAGTTTGAGTTTGAGTTTGAGTTTACAACTTTGGTTGGAGCGGGGGGTTATTTTCATTTCGTTTTGATATCAACCATCCAAAACCATTAAATGGATTTCGTTGCGGTTTTTGTGGTCGAAGATCTTATTCGCCGATAAAATTGTTTGCTACGTTTGGCGGAAATAAAAGCAGTCATTTTGATACCGTAAAGTTCTTTAGAAACATTGTCAAAATTCAAAATTTCTACTGAGGCCAAGGAAATTTAAATTACCTGTTTTTATAATGGCATTTTAGTTATAATAAATATTTCCTATACAATCACCTAATCGACTAGTATGTGAACAATGTTCCAGTTAACAGTATTTTTATCATGAAAGTTATTTTCTTATTTAACTCTTCATTCTGTATGTAGACATATTGACAAGTCTATCAAATACATCATCAGCAATCAGCACGGGTGCACTTGGTGCCTCAGGGGTCACAGCTATACGTACTACAGATAAAACAAATGATATCATTAATAAAAACACAAGATTACGAGGTTAAGTATCATGACCAGTTTGTTTGCCGACATATTATCTTCTGACCCACACTTTGGACAACATGAAATATGGCACAAACCCTGCAGGCCTGTGTGTGTGTCACTGTTATACGAATAAAAATGCTAATGATAATTCTTAGTATTATCCATATAAAAAGTTTGTAGGAATGTATTGTTTGTTAATCTTTTACGCAAAAACTTCTGTTGGGATATGTAAGAAATTTGTTTTTTTTTTAATGTCATCATCGGCAATGAAGCTGGTGGGTCGCCTGATGGTAAGCGCTACGATACATGAAACATTTGGAGAGTATAAGGTCGATTGCAGAGCTTACGCCTCTACAAAGGATTGCCGACTTAAAATTAGAAAGGAACTAAGAAGGGATTGACGAGAGGAATAAAGGAAAGGACTGGGAAGGCTAAGGAAAAGGATATGGGCCAGCTCCGGGCCAACAACGTATCAAATTAAGATTTGTAAATACTTCTTTATATCTTTTATGCTTTGTACTCTGTTCTAGTAGATGTAGTCAGAAATTTCTTTGGAAATGTTGCCAATTTGTTATAACCTTATTTAAATAATTACCAACAAACGGCTTTTAACGTATTGCGAGTTGGGAAATCTCGGCCCATTGAAATGTGCATTTCTGAGAAATACAGACGAAAATGCGCGTCCCCAACGTTCACTTGGCATTAAGCCCGAAGCGAGAGACGACCCTTCAAGCATTTTTGGACCTTATCTCGATCGGGCAGAATCCATTTTAGGATCCCGTGAAACGTCTCCTGGCTACGCCAATGTTTTTTTCGCCTTTTGAAGACGTCCTTATCAGGGAAGCGCGACACGGTTTTTTGTAATTAATATTCGTTATATCTTTTAAATGTAGGTCGTTGAGTAAGTATATAAAGTGTTACTGTTTATCTATCTTTGATATTTTGAACCTTGTAATAACATTATGATATCTAAATAATAAAACATGAATGACGAATTCTTATTTCGTCTTGGACCGTAGCTGGCATAAGGAAGGATGTGACCGTGACCACGCTCGCTGTAAAGTGTTCGAAACGTCGGGTTAATAATATAATGAATAAATCGCGTTTAAAATCCGTTAAAAAGTTTTTAATTTCTAAAGGAAGGATGTGACAAGGGAGAATAATATAAACATTTATTGTACAATATTCACCATGCTAAGATGTATGTATTTGAGGTGAGACGTAGCTAGAGAACAGCGAATAAAGTGCGTACGGATGCCGCCCCTTCAACGAATTTTTCTATGTATATTTTTATCAATATTCATGCATCGTCAACTATATTGGCTATAGCTGTGTAGAGCTCAAACGATTTACAAAAGTAGAACCAATTACATTGTTCCAAAAACTAACGTGCAGTATAATTACTTTATAAAATATAACTGAAGAACCTCGCACCAGCATAAACACACAAGCATAACATAAATGCACCTAAAAATGCTGGAGAAAAATTTGATTAACGCGGCATTCAAGTCCACCTTGAAGCTGTGAGAGGCCACTCAGAAGTTACTTTCAAAGACTTCGAAGTTGCCTATTAAATTAATTAAAGCCCCTTAGCGACATGCCATGCGAAGGAATTTGAATAGTGCGCGCTTAAAATATCGTAGCGGGTACTGAAATACGTATTTTTTGTTACACAGGCATATATATACCAGTAATCGCTTCATATTTTAACCAAATGTGCAATAACTAGCTGTGCCCCGCGGTTTTACCCGCGTAAGTCCCTATCCCGTAGGAATATCGGGATAAAAAGTAGCCTATATGTTATTCCAGTTGTCCAGCTATCTACGTACCAAATTTCATTGCAATCGGTTCAGTAGTTTTTGCGTGAAAGAGTAACAAACACACACGCATCCTTACAAACTTTCGCATTTATAATATTAGTAGGATTATATATTATATAGCTTCTCTTCTAAGAAAATAATCCTGTAATCCATCCTACCTCTCGAATCATCAGGTTAATATACAGAATTGTGCTTAGTAAATATATCGATTATGCTTAATTTCAGATTGTATTTACATCAACAGATATGTTTTAATAGATCAAGTTGTTCGTGTGGGAATGCGTTCAGTTTGTGATCAAATTCATATGTCATTGAAGTATTAGTGTGTTTATAATATAGCCCACTTTAAACCGTATTCACTAACTGAATCATAACAAAATACGACCGTAGATATATCAAAGCCCGCTCATAAACAAACGCGTACAAACAAAGAGAAATTCATTACTTAAAATCTTACTACTTAACAAATTACGCTTTTATTTTTGCATATTACGGTTTCATCTTGTAAAACAGTAATATTTTACTTGCGATATTATAAGTCGGGCTCTTTATCCCAGTCTCTTAATAAAACGTAACATTTTACGGTTATCACTCCTTTCTTGTTTAAGTCCGTCACAAACTTCGATGTTTTAACGAAGTAGGTAAAATCTTAAATTGGTATAAAAGTTGGTTCGCGCGGAACAAATGTTTATCAATACAAATGTTTCAACACAACGCTATTGAGCGCAGTTAAACACATCTTATTTAATAACATTTGACACAGGGTTAGCATTATTTTAGTAATTACTAAATTGTAATCCTTCCTACTAATATTATAAATGCGAAAGTTTGTGAGGATGTGTGTGTGTCTGTTGCTCTTTCACGCCAAAACTACTGAACCGATTGCAATGGAACTTAGTTCGTAGACAGCTGGACAACTGGATTAACATATAGGCAACTTTTTATCCCGACATTAGTACGGGATACGGACTAACGCGGGTGAAACCGCGGGGCGCAGCTAGTTATTTGCTAAAAAAAGTTCGAAACAAATTAATCAGGAAATACCTGAGAAATCCATTGAGAGAACAACACCTCACTATAACAATATATGTACCTACTTGTTATACAAAACACATCGAAACGGGCATTCAATGTTAAAAAGAAGGCAGAGAAAACAAGAAATAACGACAAACTCCACATACTTTCTTAGGCATTCCATGAACACTAATTGATATAAATCATCGCTATTCTAATTCAGTGAGCGCGATAATTAATTATTAAAAATAATAATGCCGCTAAGTAAGATAATACGCACGAGAATCAAGGAAAGTCGGTAAGAGAAAGGCGCGTAAGCGGCTAAGCGGTATTAAGAGATGGCTGGAATGATTTAAATCAGGCTTAGGGAAGAAACGAGTATCGTGATTGAACAGAGAGCTGGGCGAAATAATTAAGATAAGTAGTCGATAGTGCTATTTAAGCATTTCGTAAGCTTTTGTTTTTTAAATTTATTTATTAACCTTGAAGAAAATTCACAGAGTAAATACACATACACACAAACATAAACAAAACGAATATCATTTGTTTTGTGTCTGTATTTCGTAAGTAAACTTGGGTCTTTCGGTTACAGTTTTAAAATAAAATTCTATTAGAGATGGAAAAGATCGGAAACATATCATTAGAAACTGTTCAACTGTGTGTTAAATGCTCGAGTATATATATGTGATATATGTCATATGAAAACCGATGGTTACTTGTAGAAGTCAAATTAAACAGCTAGCTTACTAACAATACAATATTTTAATGCTTTAGTGCATGAATGGAATAGGTAGGTACCTAAGATTATTTTAATACATCTGATGTCTAAGTGTAAACCATTTATAAATTCATACATCATTTTACAATCTATAGGTAACATTTTTAAAAATGAAAACGTAATTAATACTTCATGTGGTCATAATTTTATTTTCGTGATTGTTTTATTGCAACCAAAAGACATACCACTAACCCCGTCGTTTAAATAGGTCAAAACGTCAGAATATCATTTTCCATGTAAGTAGGAATATATGTTGTATTCCACGGGCCATTTTTTTTTTTTTTTTTGTTTTAAAAAAATATTATGACTCGATCCTGCCAGATGAATAGCTATGGACCATCCTATATAAATGGAGGGAAAATGAAAAACCAGCCGTTCCGCGTTTTCCATTCAGTTAATAGGCAGCTAACAATACTCCGCGGATTTATGCTGACCTATTTAAATTTATTGTTTGTTTGACGAAAATATTTTTCGGGCAAATGATCGCCATTATTTGAAATGTGGGCGGAATTTTCGTGCGATTGTACCGGATCCTTTATTATGCTAATATATCAGTAATCAACTGCTTTGCGAATATCTTTTTCGCATCGGTACTTCTGATACGAGTACACATGTACCTACAAGTTATTGGAGATATATTTTTATTTATACGTTCACAGGTTGAGGTAAACTGATTCTTTGTGCGAATGTTATTTCATTTTTTATGTTACGTCTTAGTATATACAATATATAGTGGTATGGACAATTAAGAATTTATAGAAAGCTAGACTAATTTAATTTGATTTTCAATAAATTATAATCGTTCTGTAACACAGGATTAAAATGTCAGACAGGTTCTCTTGTGAAATGCAGCGCAATAAACTAACGTATTATTGTTTGATAATACAGATCTATATGTAACTCATCGAAAGAAATCAATCAAATTATATAAAAACTTGACTATCCCAACGCTTTATTACCAAAAATATTTATGCCTGAACGCATTAAAAATCCCATACCTCCTCGGTTTCCTTCCATATATTGATACGATCCATTCGAAGCAAAAAGTCCAACAACATTATCATACATATTTAATATGCATTATGGATCCTTCGAATTAACTAAAATAAAGACAGGGTCGTTTCCTTTTCCTCACCCTCCACAGTCCATTCCAGTCTTCTTTCCAGTCGTCAATCCTTTCCTTATCCCTTACTCCCTAAAAAGCGCACAGCGTATTCGCATAGGCCCTGCCTCTACGAATGTTCATAGGCACTTGTGATCGCTTACTATCAGGCAAACCACCCAGCTCAGTTAACCGCTTTGACATAAAAAAGACGTTTCAGTTACAGAAGGCATATATGGCCTGTAATGGCCGACCATCATTCAATACGCAGTCCCCAACGGGGTAATCTCCGTAATGGCGAACCAATAAACTCGGGTTAAATCTATCCACTGGGCTATCTACTGCATTTGATCTGTTGTTAATATCGGAGGTAAAAGCTTGCCTTTTTTAAATTAATTGTTAGCGTGAAGCCAGTCTTTTCGGGACATTGGGCGCAGTTCGGAGCATAGTTATTGCCAGTATTAGTTTCGTTTTTTCTACGCATAATATAATATAAACGTTCGTAAAATGAAGTGGAGGTTTTGATACCAGTATATATTTTTGTCATAGTTCTATAAAATTTTAGGATTAATAAATTACTACTAAGATTAGTACCTAGTTATAAAATACATATTTATTGTGTTTACATAAGATCACAGGGTCCATGATAACTTTCTTTGTACCACATTTTTACAATTTATATATGTGTATTTGTCTGTTTGTTTGTTGCAGCTAATATCTGGAACGAGTGGACCTAATTTAATGGGACCGTCATTGGCAGATGTGAAACTTAGGTTACATTCAACCCGACATTCCCAAGAAAACTATGGGATCAAAATATCTAATTTACATTCCTGAATTCAGATTTAGGAAGAGGAATGTATCAAAACACCCTCGTCAAATAAATCTAGACACAAAAATTACAGCTATCACTTATAATACCTATCAGTATTTCTAGTTCCCTACCATATCACATGCACGTGCCCTCTCCTAGCTGAAAAACAATTCTTAAGAGCCCAGACCCGAAAGCAAATAAAGCACGTACTAAGATCTAGAGACGGCGGAAATGGCACAACAATTTTTCTTCTTAATTACATCACTGAAGACCATTTTAATGGAGGGCAGAGTTCAAGCAATTATCGCCTCTGTTGTTTTACCGACTTTATCGCTTCTCGTTTGAATTTACAGTAACTGCGGCATGTTAGATTCGTGTCGTAAATTAATAATTGTTCTTGGTAGAATATTGCGTTGTTCTTGTATTTCTTCTGAGTCGAATGTAACAAAATAACATTGATACATAAAATTTGGTATTACAGTATGTTAATAATGAATTCTTAATCTATACATATGAAAGAAAGTCGTGTTAGTTACACTTTGTAACCCAAGAACGGCACAACCGATTTAGGTGAAATTTGACACAGAAATAGTTTGAGACCCGAGAAAAGACATAGGATAGTTTTATATCCCGGAAATCGAACGGCAACGGGAACTTTGCCGATAACACCCCGGGTCTATCTTTTCTGCGACTACGCGAGCAAAGCCGCGGGCGGAATGCTAGTAAGAATTAAAGTAAAATATACGATTCTTCACATTTTATGAAACAGCAATTATCTTTCGATTATTTTTATTTTCTACACATTGCAACGCATTCTTCAAACATTCACAACATATAAAAATAAGTATCAATTATTTGACAAACCGTGATTGTAGTGTATGGAATTGTATGAAATTTAAAATAAGAGATACGTAAAAAATCTAATTTGTTCCACCCTAAACGCAGATATGAATCCCGCCTTGTGATCTTTTTTTTTCTATTCTTTAAAAATTTCTCATTTATAAAGCCTGTCAATGCTATAAAATAAATATATATATACGGATTATAGATTTGTATATAAATCCATTATGCGAATTAAAATACACAAATTAACTAATAAACGATAGATTAAAGATAAATCATTAAACAGTTTCAAAATTACCGAAACAAATCAGTAGGTATGTTTAAAAATTAAACCCATTAGTTAACCCAGCACAAACTGAATTTCCATCGAACAAATTAATGTAATTTAAAATTAATTAGACGACAGTCGACTGCGGTTTGGCCAGCGTCGAAACTGTGACCATTCATTATTGTTAAATTGTTTAGAGGCTTTAGCGAATAGCATAAATTGATAACTTATTGTGCCCGTTTAAATAGGGTGAATATTTAAAACTCATACTATATTTTTACTCCTTTATATCTATAATTTTTACTCCCATCGGTCGGGACCTTGAAAGGTTCATCGGGACACAGTAGCTTCGTCTGTAGTCTACTGTTGCAGGAGTCCGACATAACCTAGGACCAATTCCCCGAGGGCTTTGTTTATGCTGCAAATGCTTTATAATAAATACATATGATAATTTTACCGAATTCGACATAACTCACGGCTCTGTCCCCGGAATCCGTGGATATATGGGGTAAATGCAAGATTTCCCCACTTAAACAAATTTTCACATGAGCTGGGCTGTATTTGAGGCATAAGGTATAAATGATCAATTACCTATTTCTTAATACAAGCATGAATACAAAATTTGAGAGTACAATTATTTAAATCTGCATCCCCTAACTTTAATTAATTTGGTAAAATAATAAATATAACTTTTTAAGGATACTTAAATATGAATTTTGCGAAGAAATATAATGCCAATTTCGCCTTCGTAATTCGTATCAAATCACAAAATCCCATATTAATGGAAGGTAATTTTAAAAGTGATTGAGCCTGCCATCTCCTTTAAGATTGAATCTACTTTGCTAAAGCCGAAAAGAGGGTTAGATTCAACAATACCAGATGTAATAATTGTATAAATCATATGAACATAAAATACAATCTTTTTTATTACGTACATTTCGCAATTTACAATGAAACAAAACTTAGTGTCTAGACTCTAGGAATGTGTTATATAGTACCTACTCTTATATAGTCTGATACTCCAGAGTTTAGAAGAGCTATTAGGGAGTATTTTTATGATATTCGTGTCTGAAGACATATTGAAGGCTAGAAGTTATTTTTTACCGTAGATCAACATATCATTCTAAAATTGCATTTGAATCACAACGAAGTTTTTAAAATCCGTTAGATGGCGCTTTAGCCAATGGCTTAGCTGCGGGCAACAGCTCGTTAATTTCTAAATTCTAACATTAACACGTCCATTAACAACACAACTCTTGCTTACACGTGACCGAAACATTATGAGGCATTTAAAAACATTTCCCTTTTCGTTTCATGAAAATGTATCGATTTTTTTACCACGTTACATCAAAATTAATCGATCAAACGCACCCGGCCGTGTAATCCGAATACACTTTCACTGCAAATAAGAGATTTTACAAGCCCGTGTTTTCGTGTTATGTCTAATTAAAACACCAAGTGTACGTCACGCGAAGATTTGAGAAATATTCGTGGTTGACCTGAGCTCTGCTTTTGAAGACATTACAGAGGTCATGACACATGTGTTGTGCGAAACGTATAGATGTATGTATACCTATATATATCCTAGTATCTATCGAGGCAAAGATGCTTCGCCTGATTTACCGCGGATAACAACTCATTTCCATGGTACGTTCCTTCGACGCAGAAGTTGGTGAAGATCTTACATCAACAGATTTCATTTTAGTTATGAATAATGTAAGACAACAGTTCAAATTTATTATAATGCCTCAACGTCAGGTTCAATATTATTAACTTAATTTTTATTTTTTTCAGAAAAAAAAAAAACTAATCTACTATTAAGAGAATATTAATCAAATGATAATGCCTTACGTCGCATAGGTTGAAAGTAAAGCTAAATGTCGCCCACTTGTCTCTCACTCCCAGCCCAAAAATCATATAATAAAATAGCTCCGTCACGATGTGACAGAAAAACAAATAAACAAACACACTTTCGCATTTATAATATTACTAAGGATGTCTTAATAAAATGCTCTGCTCGAACATTAGCTACAGACAACGGAATGGGGCAATTAAAGCAGAGTTTTCCTACTGGAAAATTGCAGCCCGATGCATCCGTCGCGTTGTAGTTAGTGTGCTAACGCAGAAAAATACACGTACACCACTACAATATTTGTGTTCAATTTGCACGCACACTACGTTACGAACACACATACTTACGTTTCCGAATGTGTAACACATTGAAACTTGAAACAAGGGAAAGTTTAAAGTGTTTCCATCATCAGTGAATATTTGCAACATAAATTGGAAAACTGGTTTTTAGGGCGGTGTTTGGTTTCAAAGGGAAACTTCAGAGTTTGTTGGAAATTGGACGACACAGGTGGAGTTTGTTATTGCAAAGTTCTTTCGCCTATTGCGAAAACTTCGAGAAGCTTTCGTTATTTGACATAATTAGCGAATAAAAAGTTTGAACAATGACCGGTCGGCCCTTTTCGTACCGAAACTTTTGGAAGACAAATCCTTATTAAAGGTCAATTAACATACGAAAAACTCATGTCATGTTTTTGTCAGTTTTGCAAAAACGGTCGACGGATTTTCTAGAAATTTTTACAACGCTGTACGAATAAACAGGGGGGTGAAGCTAGTATCTGAGATAAGGTGGGGTCTTGTAAGTACCGAGATTACGGACGTCTATAAAAAACCCAAAATCTCGTTGCCTACACTCTAGATGGTGG
>NC_052111.1:7497854-7504268 GCF_012273895.1 Zerene cesonia | reverse complement strand
CGAGAGAGCTGGAAGAAAATACTGGACCAGGCCAAGGCCCACTCGCGGCTGTAGAGCCTCAGATGATGATGATGATGTACGAATAAACATGAGTTATTTTGATGGATCTTTTCATGAACGTGAATAACAAGAATTTCGTAAAATTACAGCTCTAAATCAATCTATGCTTACCGCCTAAAAGTAGACTCGCTAGCTATTTTAACTGAAGCAAGAAATATAAAGCAGGTACCTAAAAATGCTAGAAATTTTATGCAAATTACACATTTGCCATTTAAATGTTGACCAACTATTAAACACGGAATAAATATCGATACGTCAATGATTAGATTATCCTCACGACGTTTGAACTTTGCGGCACGTTTTTCAAGTTTTGAAATATCACTTGCTTATGGATGAAGTTAAACTCCTATTAAATTCCTATTAATTATTTCTTTGTAAAGATTTTATGTATTTATGTATTTATTGTATGTTTCATGTTGAATGGTGTTGAGTTAATTATTTTGTTATTTAAAGATGCATTAAAACTAGTTGTAGTTGTAGCTTCTTTCAACCGATTTCAAAAGAAAGGTAATCAATTCGATGGTATTTTTTATTTGTCTATTAACAGACGTTCACAAAAACAAACATTGTTAAATACTCGATGACTGCGTGGATTTTTCTTTCCATTATAGAATCTGGATGATAATCTGGAATCTGTTGTCCTGAGAAGTTGCAAGCCCCTCAGGACAACAGAATGAGAAAAATATTATATTATGTTTTTAAGTTTTGCTCTTGCGTATGGACATAAATTATTCTTTCATTTTTACCTTAGGAGGTTATAAGTGTTTTACTTATCAGGAGATGCATGAAGATGATGAAATTGGGGTTATCCCCAATTTCATCACCTTCATACTAAATTTTATAATTTAATCAAGAAAATCGACCACTAACTTTCAATTAAAATATTGTTTTAATTAATATCAGTACAAGCGAGTAAATTCAACTATTAATTCATTTTACTAGTCATCAATCACAACATCTCACCGTAGACTAAAATAAACTTTAAGAGCATTCAAATAAGAAACAAAATAACAATATTATAAAACATTCATATAACACCAATTTCACAGTCATCCATAAATTTTAGTAGGTACATGTATCGACGAAACTTTTCCATCCATGCCCGTTCCCCTTTAGAGTGAGATAAAATATACAACCATATGAATAGCTGAGCGAGATGACAATATGTCTATCTAGCATCGATTAGTAATATGAGAGCATACGGATTATGTTTTGATGCGTTTTTGCTTATTTGACATTAAATTTAATGAATTAGAGCATTGACCATATCATACGATTGTGTAATTAACGACAAAGTAGAACATTATATATAATATAATAAAGGATTACATAAATTACGATATAAAGTGAATCGAAATTGTTTATTTCATTGATATTTCGTATGATACAATATATTTCTTACTTATTATATAAAACTTAAGAATTTGGTTGCTTGAACGCGTTAATATGACCTAAGTGACTCATGGTACGAATTGAAAAATTGTTTTGTTGAAATTTTTGTCTATTTATTGAGGAAGGCATCACATTAATATGTGGCTCCGGCTCCCCCATTCACCTAAACACGGTAGCATGCTACTATTTCACGTCGGTCTTCTGTGGAGGTGTGGTACTTCCCCTGTGCGAACTGGCCCAACGTGCCGAAGCGTGCCTGATGCCTACATACAACTATATACTTAAGCTTCTGTATAAAAGGACTACAATATAAATTATAATACGCAACTGCGTACGCGGTTAACTACGAACTATCTTCCTGTATATTCCGCCCTCTCATTGTGTGCGCAATGTAAGATCTTAAGAGGTAGAGTGATTAATCGACACTTTGTCGCCCCTCAAGGTCTGTCAAGGTAATGCAGGTGACGTCTTACGAGACTTTAAGATCAAGAACCTTTTTACTATACAGCTTTCATATTTTTTTTTTCTCTTTAATTTGTGTTATGTAAATAGTTAGTAATACAGCAGTGGCTAGAGCAGACGAACGAAAAGAAAAGAAAGATATATTTATTAATTTTATTACCATCCATTGTCCGAACAATGAAATCTGTGTGACCGAAATCAAAACTTCGAAGATATGTAACATCTGCCTTAAGATAATAAATGATTGGTATAATCCATATAAAAACTATCCTATATCTTAAGTTGGACCAAATTACACATAAAATGCCAAATTTCATAAAAATCGGTTGAGTTGGTGAAGAGTTCATTGGGAACATACATCATGACACTGGATTTTTATATATTAAGATAATAAAAAAACTATATTATTTACGGAAACATCATAACACAGTTCGATAAACCTCGCAATTAACAGCTGTAATTGATACTCGTTAAACAAAAATTCTATTGCTTCAGAAAATTCTATCAAAATTAGTATAACGCATGAGGCGTGATAACATTACGTGAAATATAAATGATGACTGCTACATCACAAAACAGGTACAGAAGATGCTTGTTCTGAAGCCCTACAACATAAGTACGTGACTTTGACTCTACTAAGCTAATTTGAGAAGCGTTCGATATCATTGGTAGGTAGGTATAGCACTCCTATTTTATTTTTATTATTTTAATTATTATTGGTTTTGTTTAATACTTCTTTCGTGTGTATTTTTGCTTTTAATTAAGCTGACTGTTAATACTCCACTTCAGAAATCCGAATCTGTAACCTACTAGAAACCGAAAAGAAGGTGGACGCTCTTGTGTTAGTGGAGAGAACTTAGGGTGTCTTGGAACAAGTTTAGATCCAACGTGTTCATTCTCCAAGAGACCTAGCTCTTGACACCTCAAGGTCTTGGATTAAAAGCTACGTGTAACGTTTCCTCAGTTGAGGAGTACAATCTCGGATTCCCAAATTTTTCGGCCATGTGGAATTAGAGTTCCATGGAACGTCTTGTGGTGCAGGAACGGTGGAGGGTATTAATGGATTCACACAAATCGGTTTATTGGTCAAACAATAATATAAACATATATCTAAACTGAAATATTTGCTTACAAACGTAATGTAACAATGTGATTTATAACCCATTAACTGCGCCCCGCGATTTCAGACACGTATTCCAGTTATCCAGCTGTCTACGTACCAAATTTCATTGCAATCGGTTCAGTAGTTTTTGCGTGAAAGAGTAACAAACACACACACATCCTTACAAACTTTCGCATTTATAGGACTAATAACTTAATGTAAATATACTTAATTGAACATAGTTGTCAATTTTTTACATACTTGAAGTTTATAGTTTTTACGTTTAAAAGCATTTAAATTTCGCTCAATAATATATATATATATATATATATATATATATTGATATTCAAGACATAATGGTATGTTTGAGTCCCAAATATTTTATATAATATCCTCGTGTATTTTTCTCGAGATCAAAAGAAACCCGCGTATCCAAGCCCCTTCAGGCAATCGCAAACATAATTAAAACAATATACACAACTCTAACGAACCCGCACTAACAAAGAAAAACACAATTTTCATTTTTTAAAAGCCTAAACGCGACTTAGTCATTTAAACCCGTTAAAAATATTGAATTTCCAAATGCATCAAATGTAAATTTTCAAACGAAAATACTAAATTCATAATCTTCCACAACAAACACGCAAACAAGTTTCAATATACCATTATATAATATTAATATAATTATAATACATTATATAATAAAAATAAGCATCCCCAATTACGCCATTACATCTTCACTTGCACTTTTTAACACTAATTAATATAAATTTTAAAACGGATATTTAAGTGAATCTTACCTTTATAGGATTCAAATGGATTTTCAATTAGAGCCACTGTATTATTCATTATGTGCGGACAATTTTTACTCGTAGCTTCTTTAATCTTACCTGCAAGAGAAAATTATAATTCAATTAATTGCGAATGAGCATTTTAAACGAATCTTTCTTTAGAGCACTTTTACGTTATTCAAATTGACTGTTGGAATATTATAAGAGTATAACTCTGGGCTTCGTAACGTTAATTTAGCTATTTAGATTTTCTTTATTGGTCACGGTTGAAATTTTGAAGAAAATGAAACTTTATATGCATAATTATCTAAATGCCTCTAATATTGCGATTGGTTATAGGCGGCGGTTAAAAAAGTGGTATAAGAGTTACATTATTTTAACCATTATGACATATATACCTACAGTACGTTTTAGTTAAGGACCCTTGCTTCGGCACCAAGGGCCATACGTTTACAACAAAGATACACATTGTGTCTAACTATGGGTATATATCTACATAGAAATAATAGACAGGGTAGGCTTGTGTTGTGAATGTAGGAAAGATAATAATATAATAATAATAATAAATTCCTCTCATCAATCCTTTCCCAATCCCTTCCCAATTAAAGTCGGCAATCCATCTGTAGATGCGAAAGTTCTGAAATTGACCTTACGCCTCTCCAAATGTTCATGGGCGGTGGAGGCGCTTACAATCAGGCGACCCACCAGCTCCATTGCCGACCATGACATAAAAAAAGCGTAAAAAAAATTATGTAATGAGAACCTCCCACTTCATATTCGTGAATAACATTTAGAATCAAATATAAGAAGAAATGAAAGGTCAAAGTACCAAATCCAGGCTATAGAATAAAAACGATTTGAATGGCAAAGCAATGCAGATGTAAGAAAAGAGGAATGCAAATGTAGCTCATTGCACGCGAAAGGTGGAGGGGAGATATTTATATTCTGGAACGAATATTGAATGTTACATTTGCCCTCATTTAAAGCAACCTTGTCATACTTCAGGAGAATTACAGCTGCGATCCGTTTATTAATGTCTTGTAACTGTGATTGTTTATTAAAGCAAATTTAATATATTATATTGTTATTGAATTTTCACTTTAACAGAGTATTCTTTGAACTTCTATCAAATAGTCAACACATATTATTAGCAGATATAACGCTTGTAGTTTTATTTAATTTCAACTTTATCAAAAAACGATGAGGTTGTTAATTCGACTGTTTGATGCGATTTGAAAGAAATTTGGTCTAGCTCTCACAGTTTGATAGCAGCTTAGTTTTTAGTTAAGAGTTCATCCTGATGTAATGTATGAAAGTGCATAAATTGACCCTATTGTTTATAACAAAAATATTCAATTGCGTGATCCCTTACGATGCACTCAGGGACCACCTACACATCCAACGGTGAAAGAATTTTGAAATCGAATCGTATTGAAATTAGTCGAGTAGTTCCTGATGAGAACGCGTACAAACAAACAGTTCAGATTTATATTATTTATATTATTTATTATACCATACACCAATAGAACACGAATTTTCATACAAATGACATCATTGGCGATTTCAGCGACGAAGATAAACAAAATGTGGGAGTTGATGGATGTCACCATTTTATTGACACTTGGCGAGCGCTCGTTGTCGCTTCATTAAATTAAATTTACTCGTAAACACGAGGCGCCTGTGACCCGATCAATGGCCGAATTACATAATCTTCTATAGCCCTACGCATTCTGGACTCCTGGTATCACAGGTATAAGTACAGTATAAAAAGAATTAGGGAACTACTCTACTTGTAGATAGGAGGTGGAAAAAAAGTATAAATTTGTCAAACGGAATTTCAATTTTGGAAAAGAGTCAATATTATATTATATTCATTTGTTTTCCTCAAAACTTACAACGAGAGTTACGAAAAAGAAATACAATCTGCGAAAAAGGTCTGCTATAGGCAGTAATAATTAAAAACAACAAATAAGGAAACAATTTAATGGACAGGCGACAAACAGTTAAATTTTGTAATCTATACTAATATTATAAAGAAGTTAAGGACCGAGAGTTTTAAATAAAAAAAATAATTTATTCGAGCAACTATAAAAACTTTTTTGTTTAACGTTACATTTAAATCACACAAATAGTAACAACATTTTATACATTATAATACAATGATGCAAATAGCTTACAGCAATGGTTCAAAAGCATAAGAAAAAGAACTGTAAAGATCCATAAAGTTAACAAAATAATGTTCATATATTTAACTCACGCAATTTTTGTAGAAGACGTCATCGAAAAACTATTCATTGAATATTGATTTATTTATAGCCAATTGTCATACAACGTATACGTACGTAACATTAAACCAAAAAAATTAAAAGCGAAATTTTCTCTTTGGTTCAATATGTGCTTTTTACAGCTAATACCAGTCATTGCCTAGGACAACTATATAGGTCTATCGTACTTAAACTAGCTGCCGCGGTAAACTTTGCTTGAATAAAGGGTTTCCTGACAATATATCAAACTTATTATATTAGGTTTGGACATTAGGAGCAGAACTAAAGGGGTTAGAAGGGCCTAGAGCGAGGGGCAGACGCGTTGTATATGAACGATTTCTTA
>NC_052111.1:7480863-7497565 GCF_012273895.1 Zerene cesonia | reverse complement strand
GATTTCTTATATGTAAACATCATATGTCAGCCTGTAAGGGACATTAGGAGCAGAACTAAAGGGGTTAGAAGGGCCTAGTGGGAGGGGCAGACGCGTTGTATATGAGCGATTTCTTATATGTAAACATCATATGTCAGTCTGTATGTTAAAAACGACACAATGACAAATAGATTGGAAAGTATATACATTGCTTGCAATGTATTGGGCACCATCTTGTACTAAGTGAGCGATTGCGCAATATAGTGCGTTCATTATATAGTATCATATCATATTAAAGGTATAATATGAACTAGTTTCAATAACACGCGACACAAATTAATTCGATCGATACAAACAAAATATTTACCTACCTACTTCATAATAGCCTTTGTACGGCATCCGTTGTAATCCCCTTAACGAGGCTTAGAAGTGTTCGTAGTAAGTTCATAAAACAGATTTCTTTTGTTGTTTTCGATATTCAATAGAAACTACCTATTATATATTTGTAATTTGTGGGTTATGCGACAACTGCATTTCAGGTATCGACTTTTTCAATTGTATTATTATTCAATCAATACAATGCAGTTCGTAGTCAGCCATCTTTTTTTGAACTAAAGTTTTCATCAATTTCTGTAATGAAGGTGTCACTGAAAGTCAGTACCAGTGAGGTGTTGTTCCTCAGATATACTCAGGCATACTTTTTAGGCGCACGCGTATGTTAACACGTAATTTTTATTTTTGTTTTTTCTTAATTTCTCTAATTTTTTATAATTTTCTGTTTTTATTATTTATGCTATGTTATTATTTGTATTTTTGTGTGTTAAAAATAAATGGTTCTTTCCATCTAAAATGTATACATTATTATACCTACTAAGAGTTCTCATGAGAAAGATTCTCTACTATAGAAATGATCTAAAGAAAGAAGGTCTTATTTCATTTCAAATTTATAAAACTATGTCGAAAAGCAACAGTTGTAAGGAAATAAATTTAAACACAATCACTGACTTAATTATCTCTAAAGTCAATAAATAATAGTCGAAATAATAACTAGAAAATACGAGATAAATTCCAGATATCCAGTTATGTATGCATTATGCGTATTATGTTCATTTTAATAATAGTTGCGTGAATTAAAAACATAAAATTAATGCGCTTACGCATCAACGTTTTGTCCGACAAAGCGGTAGATTCCAGTAAATCAATCGATCTATCAAATAGCTGCAATAACAGCAATAACTGTCTTATAACTTTCATTATAAAATTAATTGCTGGTCATAAAATCGATTAAAGATTATTTATAGTCTGTATATACGCAAAAATAATTCACATATGACACCTTTCTATATCTTATCTTATCGATTATTTTAGAGAAAAATAGGTAATCAAGAAAATCTTATTTCAAAAACTTTCTTATATATGATTCATGCGGTACCTACTCGTGAAAAACAGCACGAACAAAAACAAAAATATTTGTTCGTAGTTCGTACAACAAAAATAAAACATTTCATAGGTTTAAGTATTAAAAAGGACCTCTTAACAGTTCAATAATCGTACTTATAAATCATTTAATAAAACTGTCCATACTTATCAAAGGGAGCGATTTTATGTAGTATTCACTACTACGGTTCAACATCACATTCATATCGGAAGATCCATTATGGTGAGTATTTCAATAACTCTAAATTTTACAAATTCCAATAGATGGCGCTATTTAACAGTAGGTCTGTTAATTTTCTTTGACTACGCGGGCAAAGCCATAGGCGGAAAGCTGGTCATATTATAAATTCTCATGGTGGCATTTAGAGAATGCTTCGATACTATAATGACCAGTGTTAAAAGATTTTGATATATTGTTAATATCAGTGTAGCTAGTACCTATATGTAAAATGAAATTATACTACTTATATATACCTACAAGATAAGAAATGTAAATTCATATCCAAAGACGCTGACAGCGCCCTGGTAACATCTGTTACCCGGATATCTCCTATATTAAACTTGGGATAGTTGCCACGCGCGCAATTGTTATATCTAACTAGAATTTCCTGTTCTTAATAAGTCAGATCTGTGCTGGGAAAGTGCTTTTGCATATCTCGTAACTAATATTATAATCATTTAAATGATATGTTAATGGAATAAGTACATCAAAGAAAGTTAAATACAAGAGTTTAACATAAGACAACACATACTTTGTTTAGAATCGTTATAAATATTTCGTACAAAGATATTCTATAGGCTTCGTGTTACTTATAAAAATAACAACTAAAGCGATACATTACAAGCAAATAATAAATAATTTAATATAATACTACAAATAACTTCCAATTCATCATCGTCATACGCAAAAAAACAACGCAATCCATTAAAATGGCGGCTGAGCTGTCAAATGTGTCACACTCACAGCTCAGGATGTGTCAAATTGTGACAGCTAAAGCGCGCCAAAGCATGATACTGAGCAATAAAACCGCCATTCACGCATTACAAGTCACTGCGTGGTTTACCCGGAGGACGGCTTAATCAGGGCTTCCTATGCATTGAATCGGACTGTTAGTTTTACGAGTGGATATCTCCCTTCAAATATTCTTCGCTATAAATAGACCATGTGAGGAATACTTCGCTGCGTTTAGTATTTTAGGAGCGCGATAGACTTCCATAGATACTAACATTAGAATATAGAGATTATTAATTCATCCACCACCAGAAAGCTTAATTTTCACTTAATGGCATAGGCATATGTATATACCATGGGCAAAGCGGGGGCAGACCGCTATTAACAAACAAACAATGGTTAGCAAAGAACGTGTCAAAATTTAAACTTAAAATTATTATTTGTACCTATTGAGTAATATTGAAAAAAAAAACCAAGAAGACATTCAAAAAATAAATTTTACTGAATAAATCTTCTCTCAATAACTGAATAATCTCCCCGTAACCACGCATGTTGTAAAGTGTTCGAAAGGTCGAGTTAAATAATATATAAATAATAAATAATAAATAAAATAATTAATAACTTGCATTGAAAAACCGTTAAAAAATCTTTAGTTCTAAAAATACAATGCTCGCGTAAAATCAAACGCAATAAATTACTATAACGAAATCATTAAAAAGCACAATAATAAAAACAAACATAGACAAACACGAATGTTAACAAATATGATAATGTCGAGTCTCGCTTCGCGGCTCAAGGAAGTACCTACAATGTTACACATTTCTTTTTAAGGAAGGCTTTTTGCCTGCATTAAGGCGATCAAGTGTGAAGTGTGAAAATAAATTCAGCTTTGTTCGATTCTATTTGCAAACTATTTATCATACATTAGTTTTACTGCAACATGACTGCCTGATATTTGTTTGTTGAAATTTGTTTTTGCGTATTAATATAAAAGAACGAAAAAAAAATTTTACGGACAACAGTCGTATCCGTAATCAATTTAACGCTTAGTTTCAATTGAAAATGCTTAGTATTTTATTAGATTTCATTTCTTAACAACACGTTGTTATTTACTTAAAACAAAAAAAAATGTTTTTAATAAATAGAATAAATAGAAGAGACTAGTCCACATATAATTATGTTTTGACGTGTATGAACACCCTTAAAATCAAATTTACAAGCCGAGGGGTTAAGACCCGAATTTCCCCTAACAAATTGAACCTCCTTGCTTTTACCCCATGTCTATTAGAATTTCGTGGCATTACAAACCCTCCCAGCCCAGCCGTGAAGAAATTAGGAAATTCTTACCAGAACTCTCATCAAAGTACAAAAACAAGATGGCGCTGCCGCCAAAACCATTATTCGTTTCCCAAAAAAAAAAAAAAATTAAGACAGCATTCGAAATATTACTCTCTATACATAAGTGCGCCAATATTTTTCCATAAATATTAAATTAATTTTGCACCGCATACAATTATGATTATCTATTATTGTTTTCATTCGTTTTCATGGCTATTGTTTATCAATTTACATAAACTTATAATAATTTATTTTCATATAAAGTTGAATATTTCCGACCTATTTCGATCATTTATGAAATCCATCAAAAATTCCTGACAATTTACATCAAATAACAAAATTGCTAAGCTGATTTAACATTCCTTCCAGCAATCACATCAAATTATTTAATTCCAATCAGAATTATCTAGAACATTCCGCCGAAGTTGATGACAGCAATTAGAAGATAATTTTACACCGCCACTTCTGAATAAATAAATGAGCAAAATGCGTCATGCTTATGAGCAGATGTGTTGCAGAAATAAAAATATGATTAGATCCGGTGATGTCATAACTATTGTGATAATTAACAATGCGACAATTGCTGTGATTGCTTTGAAAATGTTGATGTTATGGAGGATATAAATAAAGTATGTTACATCTACCTACAATTGCATTATGCATACTTTATCTTCAATCAGACGTAGTTGAAAACTGACAAACATATACCTTCTACTTTACCTTTTACTATATACCTCTTACATGTAATTAACCGACACTGCAAAAACGGAGTTCTCATTTCTTTTTTTGGTTCTACAACCGATTGAAGTGATTCTTTCTGTGATTGAAAAAATTGATTTGGTCCCATTTTAGAATTCGGAATTGTTCTTCCCCATCAGGAATGACGATGAATTGTAGAATCCTTTTTTATTATTAGTAGTAAATGTTTTGATTTTAAAGTTCTAGATAGTTTTGGAGAGGTAACAAACAATCGTTCTGAGTACCTCCACAACGAACAAATATTTGACTAGTTTTTATTTATAAATAATTTTAATAACATATTCAACGTTAGAAATACAATTACAGTCCTGTTTTTGTTTATAATTTAATAAATTATGAGGTCGACCTTCGATCCTATAAGTATATTCTATTGTTTTTGTAGCATATAAAAATGTAATTAGTAAATAAAAGTTAAACGTTACTCGCTGTATATATTTTACCACAAACGTTTAAAAAACTCAGACAAAAATTACATTTCCCGGTTTACCATCTTAGACGCCTCTCTAAATCTTTTCCACGTGTATTTTACGCATTTCCGCAATGCAAAATAGACTTTAAATCATTTGCATAAAATACAAAATCACACTACAACAGACTAAAATCAATACATTTTCCCCGGCTATACCGTCCATTTCTATGTTAGATTTCAATAGAAACGTTATGTTTGCGCATTATATGAAACTATACTACCATAGTCAGGGCTGCCACAAATTTAAACTACGCTAGGGTAACCAAAACGCAATAAATCTATAGCGGATCTAGCTGAAACACCCCTGTTCATTGTTTAGTGCTTGGCGTTGGGGTATTTGGAGTTTAGTTTAATTGGTAGCCCTTGGTTGTGGGTATTATGTCGATCCAAACGATATCAATGGTATAACTATAACGCAATGAGTTGGTCCAAATAAAATAGTTATATATAACTCTATAAAGGTTATATTATTATTATATTCTATATATTCTAGTGGCTGGTACCCTTTTCCTCAGCCTTCCCAAGCCTTTCTATCCTTAAAAACGGCAACGCATTTGCAAAGGCCCTACTTTTGTATTAACATCAGGTGAAGCATGAGTTCGGATGCTCGCTCTGACATAAAAAAGTAACATAGATTATTAATAATTTAAGTTTAACCTATACCTATATATAGGTAAGGTACTGTTCGCCTCAGCTTCGCCCGTGATACTTTTTTTAAAGAGAATATATATTTTACATTAAATAAAGCATACCAAAACCACAAAGATTTGTTCGGCATGCAAACAAGTTTACCACGACATATATATTTATATACCTATGTCATTCAGTGGCGTTGCAGCTTTCTAATCGTGAAAACAATTTTGAAATCGGTCCAGTGGTTTTTGCGTGAAATCGTAGCAAACATATAAAAGTGTCCTCTTTGTAACGTTGTAGACAACGAAAGCATTAATAACACAATTGTGATGTTATGCGAACAAAAATAATCACTTTAATTACTGAATTGATTCAAAGAAACAATAGATTTATGTATATATAGGTATTTATACTCAATCCTCATCTCATTAAATCAATGAAAATTATTGTTCACGATATAAGGAAAATAATGCTTATGAATGATAGAATCATTAAGTTAACATTAAATTAACTAATTTATTATTTAAATGAGAATACAAGAACAATTACGATTTAGCCACATTTCTAAATAGATACTCAATTGTGGTAATTTTTTTACAAAAATCACTTTAACATTTAAACTTTTATAATCGTACGTAATACCTATCTATATAAAAGACAACAAAAAGCTGTTATTTTTTGTCTTTTTTTGCAAACAAAAAATCCCACACTACACATTTTTGTACCTAATGCTTCTGCTCACAATTGTAAACGTGTTTTTATACGTATTTATTACTAGCTGCGCCCCGCGGTTTCACCCGCGTAAGTCCGTATTCCGTAGGAACATCGGGATAAAAAGTTGACTATATGTTATTCCAGTTGTCCAGCTGTCTACGTACCAAATTTCATTGCAATTATAATATTAGTAGGATAGGATATTCGACACGAAACAGGTAGGTACAATTTCAACACTATTTCGAACTCGGATATACTGATACTATATACTGGTAACCCTAAAACACCACAGCGGACTCTGGAATTGTTCCAAATGTCCTTTTTTGGTCAAGAATACAACTTGTGCCCAGTGCGAACACTACAATATATCTTTACTCTAGTGGCCTGTGGGTTTTATTGTACGAATTTAAAATCGTTCAACAACGTGCTTTTTTGACATGAAAATTGACTTTTCATAATGGAAAAAAGTGAAGTCCCGTGTCCCCTAGTGGGGTATGAGGCAGATGATGTACATCTGTTTCACTGATCGATTTTCTTTAGGGACAAGTAGGTGATCAGCCTTCTGTGTCCTTTCACCGGGAATCGAACCCAGGACCTCTCGGTTCTACGCTCACGCGTTAACCACTGTACCAAGGAGGCGGTCTTTCATTATGGAACGATGGTCATATTATGTAGATACTAACTCATAGGTAAGTAGCTAATAGTAAGCAGCGTAATAAACAAAAATAAACAAATTCCCCTTTAGGATTACAACAAGACATTACGTTAGATTAGATCAAAATTAATCCATATGGATCCTAAAACCGTCCAGAGCGGTATTCCGACAATAATTAGGCATCACATCAATAAAGTTTTTTTTAATTTGTAATTTATTTAAAACTAGCTTAAGGAAAAAATAAACAGTCTCGTGGTTTTCCACACGTAGCCTCCTACGCAGTTCCCGTTTCCTTGGGATTTCCAGATTATCCTATCTCCATTCACGAGTTTCAAACTATCTCTGTACAAATTCATCCAAATCGGTTCAGCAGTTTACGCGTTAATAAAAAACAGACAACGTTACTTTCGCATTTATAATATTAAGCAGGGATTTCTTCAAGTTCTCTAAATAGCTTCACACTATCTTAAAGGCCCAAGCGGCTAATACATAACCTCTAGCATCAACAATCTAATGCTCATGAAAGAGTATATAAGAATCTGGAATATACATTAAATTCCATGCACTCTGCTGTAATTAATCAAAGTCATGCATGCACAATGGACACGTAGTGACAACTGGGCGATTCTGCCTTAATTATTGTCTGTTTTCATTAATTATTCCGAATATATTGCACAATTTAACTCTCGAATGTTAATCTGTCACGATCGAATTAAATGAATTTCAATCGATTGTAAGTGTTTGTCTCGGCAATTGTATTGAAGCAGTGTAATTGCTTTTACAATAGTTTTCCATTTCAAGGATAAGACAGTGAAGAGAGCTAGTCTTACGACGGTTCGAATGATTGCTTCAAGGTGAGAAATGTTGAAAGAATAGAAAAAATTTGATCACGAGGCGGGATTCGAACCCGCGTCTTTTAAGGTGTTAGATATTATAGTTAATAATAATTTTAATAGTTTAAAATACAGTTTTCATCAAAATAACAGTTCGCTATAGTACTTTTACTAAGTAGGTAAATGAAAAACCTGGATCATTATCAACTACATATATGTACTACAAAAATTTACATCTATATGAACTAAACTAAATAACCACGCTAATATTATAATGTAGATGTTTGTCCGTCAGTCACGCTGAAACTATTGAAAGGATTTTGGTATACAGACATGCGCTCCCTTGGGATAAAACAGCAATATTGATATCCGGGCGGAGCCACAACGAGCATCTGGTAACTAATAATACTGACTAATTGGACCGATTTCAAAAATTATTTATATAAGCTGTGCATATATAGTGATATATGCCCATGCGCGAAGTTGCTTCGCTTATATAAACATACAAAAATACAACATAAAATTACCATAGGTTTTTGAAATTTAACATTCCCTAAAATTAAACCGCCGACGCTTATTAGAAACTCATAAATCAAAGCATGACCAACGAGATCAAATTACGTGTAAAACACAACGTCTAAGAGCGTTGATAACGCTAATTTATTACCAGCGATAGGTAATTAAATCTCGTTATAGTCGAAAATAGCCGAGTCACGGTTGTAATTATGCGATGGCGTTTAATATTGGGACCCAGTCTTCAGCAATGAAACTGCGATAGCATTAACTAGCTATGCCCTACGGTTGCACACGCTGTCACAACCATGGGAAAAAACGACCCCTATTCAGCGTTGAATGTTGAAAAAGACTATCTACTGTCTTCAGCTACTATCCTTCCAAACTTCATCCAAATCGATACAGGAGTTACCGCGAAAGACTAACAGACAGATTTTCGTATGTATACAATAGCAGTATGTGTGAAGAAATGTCTAATGTTCTATCTGTTATGTTTTTACACAAAAACTTGTTATGGCTTCTGCTGTAACCTATAGTCATTAGTCTTAAAAAGTAATGCTTTTTATTGGAATATATCTTAGACAGACGCTTGAAATAACCTTTGCAGAATTTTTAATTTTGTAGCATTCAAATGAGATTTCTTTCCTTAAATAGAATTTTCTATTTTTTTTTTAATCTTTGATAAATTTTATGAGCGAGCAGAGGGACAATATACTATTAGGCGCGGGTCTTGATTTTTTAGAACCAAGCAAAATAAATCATTTTGTGAGAGTCGACACGAAATGGGCCAGCTCGCGCCGGGAAAGTACCACACCCCCACAGAAAGCAGTGAGGCCGAGTGGGGGAGCCCAGGCCCGTTTCGTTTTCCTCACCCTTCCCAATCCATTCCATCTTTCCAGTCGTCAATCCTTTGCAGCCCATTCGCAAATGCACTACCTTCGCGAATGTTCTTGGTCGGTGGTGATCGTTTACCATCGGCGAACCACCAGTTCAGCAGCCCGCTATGACATAAAAAAAGTACAAACACTGTCTTAAGTAACGTATATACTTATATATAAACAAACATTTCACGCGGCTTTACCGAGGAAATAATGAATACGTTCGTTGAACGTGTAATACATCCAAGATTAAGATAGCTGAAATATATCGCTTCCATTTCTTAACCTTATCTAGAGTTCTTTTAAAGATGATCAAACAAATATTCCCAAACAATACGCTGCCTAAAAGTACCTATGTAAAACGAAATTCAGCATAGCACAATTTTTGTTGGTCTTGGATACCGCCCAAATCGCAGAGCAATCTAGTTTTGTCCAAACAAGAATTCGCAGCCCTCTAAAATCTAAACCGGAATATAATAAACGGGTGAGGAAATGAAGTCCGAAGGTTATATAACCTTTATAATCGGGATATCCGGATCGATTCGACTAGTCTGTAGCATTAATCGAAACTGCTTTCGACTTGATTGCTAGCTGAGTATATCACAATAACATTTGTACATCATTCATTAGAAGCTTAACTAGGTGCAGTGGAATTGTATGTATCGAATCGTTTAGCTTGTGATTCGGGCAATAACAGTAATAGAACATTCTAGAAAATGTACTATGAAATATGTAGGTACAAACAATTGTATTATATGAAATGTGGAGGTAGATATAATCACATGTTTTGTAATAAAAAAGCTGGTAACATTATAGCCTTATTCTAAATAAAAGTAAATACAGGGTTTAGCGTATATAGTATTAACCCGCACAAAGAATTCACGTAATAAATGCCACCATGATTAACACTCGTTTAATATACAATATGTGACAATCAAAGATCGATTGTTATTATTTATCTACTTTAGTAATTAAATATATATAATAAAAAAAGTTAATGTTATAATAAGATTTATTTTTAAACTCATAATGATAACACTTGAAATTATTTAAAGCGAAGTTATATTAATATTGGAATTATATCGTTAGAATAACGCTCTTTCCATATACCTCAAGTATCGACCTTACCTTTATTCAATCTAAAATACACACCCAATATCAAAAATCGATTCCCATTAAATGCTTTTAAGAATTCTTAATTTCTTTCTTTCATTTATAATCCCCATATACACAGTTCCATCTTCGTCTCGTATCTCATCACAAAATGCTAGAAAGCCGTCGAATTCCAACCGTCTACCTGTCCATAATTGCTCGATTTCCAATATATATTCTTCTATTTCTATTAAACTTTATATATGACCTTTGGAACATTCTACAACTTATATGATAATTAATTTGTCGTATTAGGTGTGTTTAATTAAATTATAATTTAGTATTTTCTTGTGTTTGATTTTACGCGAGTATTATACATTTAGAAATTAAATACTTTTTAACGGATTTTAAACGCGATTTATTCATTATATTATTAACCCGACGTTTCGAACACTTTATAGCGAGCGTGGTCATGGGGAGACACATATAAATTATAATTTGTTATTGTGTTACCAACATGAAACAAATAATGGCTTCTACCAAAAGATACATGTTGAAGGCGGTCTTATCACTTACTACCTGGGCCCCGCGGTTTCACCCGCGTAAGTCCGTATCCCCAAGGAACTCGGGTTAAAAAGTTGCCTATATGTTATTCCAGTTGTACAGCTGTTTATGTATATATCGGTTCAGTAGTTTTTGCAGATCAACAAACACACACACATCCTTACATACTTTCGCATTTATAATATTAGTTATCACTTATATAAAGGCCATAAGTGCCTCTTCCAGGCAACCAACTGAAAGATTTAACTTAATAAATATCGATAAATAATAACCAATGCATCTTTGAATAGTTTGAAAGTGTAAACGAACTCAAAATCGTGTCTATGAATGGTAATCCAGCGCTCAATAAATATTAAAAAAATCCAATTAGGTCATTACATTGTTGCGAATTCAGCGTCATTACACTGCATTAAAATGCCGAAGCCCACGCACATCATACATTGTCACATCGATTGATTGGACTTTCTAAATTCGGCAATTTGTGAACATTCGGCTAAGGGTGGGTACACACTAGAACATTTTGGAGCATCATTACATAGTATAAAACAAAGTCGCTTACTCTGTTTATCCCTATATCCCTATGTTTGATGAAATCTTTATAACCATGCAACGGGTTTTGATGATTGTTTTTAAGAGACATGATTCAAGAGGAAGGTTTATATATGTATAATAATATATATTAAACTACTCCGAATATACATAACGCGTGCAAAGCGGCAAAAGGCGGGCAAAAGCCAGTTTATCTAAATAATGTAACGCTCCTGCGAATGCGCGATGCTCTGTTCGGTGTAATGATAACAACGAATTTACACCTGTAACATTTCTTTGTACCTTGCGTTAATTCGAGCAAAAGCGCGGGAAAATTTTACTACACTATGCTCGTCGGTTTTTTATCTTCTAAAAAAACATCGAAGGCCGCGTTTGAGGAGTTTCCATGCATATTTTATAATAAATAAAAAAATGCGCTTTAATGTTAGAATCACTTATGCTGTTTCACTGGCTAATACACAGAGTTGCGATCCTAACAGGATATTAAGATAATCTCATGAAATATTGTATTGTCATCATAAGAGAACAGTTTCAATTAAATCAGTCCGTTGAAAGTGCCTCAAAATCGAGTCTAAAGGAGTTACATACAAGCATACAGACATACAGGTGAAGCTAATAAAAGCGTGTTTAAAAAGAAATAATACTCTAGGATTTCAGCACCCTAAATTTCCACACTTTTACCGGAATCATTGACAGGGCGCGTTGCATCGATGAAATTTGTTAACGATCGCGATCGACACGCAATGTTACCATTTCCCTGTTTTAAATTGATTTCATTTACTTTGTTGCTGGCATACAGCCAGTGAGACTACAGTAATTACGTGAAAGAAAACTACGAAAGGGCTGTAACGCTAGGCGTTGTGATTTGACTCGAAGATGACATTGTGTGTGAAATTTATATATAAAGAGAAAAATTACGCAGATAATACGAAATTATATAGAAATTATACATACATTTTCAAAAGGAAAACCCTACTGCATGTCAATTCGATTGCGTTTTTTTTGACAATTTTATTTGAAAGCTGGTGCCTGGTTCTTTAGTGTTTTATCAAAAATAATTGTGTTCTATATACCAATTTGATATCCCACTAGAAATTCGTAGTTACCGACGTTTTAAGAATCTTAAAAATGAGTCCATGGCGATGGAGTTGTAGTTAGGTATTAACTACAACTCCATGGCCATGTAGTATATTCGACCTTCGCTGTCCTTGATACATAAATCAAGCCACGTAAGGTAAACATTACATTATGTATTACACCTCAGAACTACAGCAATTAATTACGTTTAATGAACAATTGAATACGTGTCACGAATTGAAATGAGACATACAAACTATGCGCTATAAATCTAGCTGTCGAATTCATTTAAGATTTGCTGTGTCCTAATTCGCTACGATTCGTTACGCATTATAGGTCTGTAACGTTTCGTTAGACCAACGTTTACCAAAGTTAATAAGTCCTTAATTAACACGCACCACGCAATGGGACCTAAAAGTGAAATACCTTTAATAATCCATCGCTTTGACCACCCTGCTGGCTGCTTAACCTGCAGCAGTATACCAATTTTATATATCAATTTACTACGAAGACATTAATAGATTGCAAAATGCCTGCATTATACCATATAAGTGATGATATCATTTCGAGATGATCGCAACACGCTACAAGCATAAAACAGTTTCACTTTTGATTGCATCTGAGTATCATGTTCAATCGTAATTGCTGGAACGAAAGCTGTTTATACAGTATGGTTAAATAAGTTGATAATATATATTATATATACATTATAATAAATTTAACGATATAAATATTGACTTGTGAAAGACAAAATTCTGTACTTTATAATTAATTAATTAAGGTTAATTCCATATCCATGTACTAAAAACAGCATAATAAAATATAATCACTAAACCAGATACCTACTTAGATAAGCTAATAAAAAAACTATTACACGTAATTGATACTTCATACAGTCAAGATTCAAACACAGTTCTAACCCTTTCAAGCTAAACGATCTCCCAGCTTGAAGCTTGTCAGCATTCCCTTCAAACTTCCCGCGCTCCGGCAAATATTTTGCGAACTAGGACAAACTAAATTAGCGATTCCAGGCACGATCTGCCATAATTTGTCAATTGAATACACCTGACAGCCTATTCGTTGGAACGAAATTATTATATAGCACAGAATAGTGTAATGTATTATGAAAATAGCATGAATAGTACAAAGGAAAACAAATTTTAATTGCATTTAAAAAAGAAGCAGGTTAAATTCGATTATATTTTTTGTGTTTGTTACATCATAATCTTTTACTAACTACTATGGGCCCATTTTTATGTTCTTTTTATATTTGAAAACTGATCCCTCCCATGTGGTCCCATGTAAATTTTATCTAGTTCTGTCAATTTGAAGGTTTCGTTTTTTTGTAAAAAAAACAGTATGTTATATCTGTCCATCGGCTGGCACAGAGCTATTAAATTGCATTTATTAAGTCGCTTGTGCAACGTTCTACATATATTATCCTACTTCCTATCCTATCCTATCCCACTAATATTATAAATGTGAAAGTTTGTAAAGATGTGTGTGTGTGTGTGTGTGTGTGTTCTGCTCTTTCACGCAAAAACTACTTATCTAGTATTTAAAAAAGAAAGCATACCTTAAGAGGTAAAGAACGAACTTTCAGTACTAAGAACTATATACATTATATTGGTTTGTTTAATCCGCGCTTAGTAAAATGTACCAGTTCTTGGTGTAATTCAGACCAACAGAATCTAGAATAGTTTTTATCTCGTAACGTACGGCCGGGAGGGCTTACTTGATTGGGGTACGATGAAACTAATATATAAACATACATTATTTACATACATTATTACATTATTTTACACACATACAATTATTCACACACAAGAACACACACAACAACTAACAAAAAAGGAAAAACACTGAACATTGTACAGAAGGAAATAAATATAAATAAAATATTTCATATAATATGGCTTAAAATACAAAAACATACTAATACAATATTTCAACTTTTAACTACCGGGGAGCTAGAGGCCCGTTTGCTTTTCCTCACTCCTTTTCTTATCCCTTACCCTTAAAAGCGGATAATGCATTATGCATGCAGGTAAAATTCTCCACAAATGTTCACGGGCGGTGGTGATCGCTTACCATCAGGCGAACCACCAGCTCCGTCCGCTGTCCGCTGTGACAAAAACACTACATACAAATAAAACAGCGGAAGCGTTGTCCATAAAAATGAATAAATAACACAAAACAAATTAAATAAGCGCAACACAGAGCACTTGTGAGGAATGTATAATTAATTTTCATTAACATATATATGTTTAGGTATTTAAAATCAAATGCTTAGATCATCACGCCTTGAATAATATAGGTCTGCTATTGTCTTCTTTGTTTTTCAATGTATTTTTACTGTAGATTACTTAACTTCACTTACTTGGAACATATTGACGACAGGAATAAAGGAATGCGCTGGGAAGGGTGAGGAAAAGGATACGCGTTTTCGGTAATACGCTACCATGTAAGTAGAAGTCAACCAGTAATTAAAGACCCAAGAGGTCACTTGTTATTATCGTAATTTCTTGTGACATGACCACGACTGTATCCTCCCTCACTTCTCCTCACCTTCTCACCTAAAGCTGGATCCACTGCTGCCAGTAATACATACGGTAGGTATCACTACATAGTATAAAACAAAGTCGCTTTCTCTGTCCCTATGTCCCTTTGTATGCATAAATCCTTAAAACTACACAACGAATTTTGACGGGGGATTTTTTTAATATGGAGTGGTTCAAGAGGAAGGTTTATAATTATGACATCTATTAAACTACTCCATATTTAAATGCGAAGCCGCGGGTAAAAGCTAGTACTCGTATAAAACAAACATATGTTCAATTTTAAACTACATGCAATTTCGAACAACAAAACTATAATAATTCAATCTGAAATTCTGAAATTATAACGTTAGTTTCATTAAATATTAACATTCAATTTGTGCTCAGGCAAACTAATTAGCAACTAACAATAAGTTTGGATTTTGTAATTAGCCCTGCTTTTCAACCGACTTCAATAAATTTAAATTTTAAAAATTCCGACCCTATTTCGTGTTGTCGGCCATTTTGAATCCGAAATGTTACACAGGTATAATATTGACCGATTTTTATCAAACATAACTAAAACCACCTCAATTACACTTAAATTAAAAAAAAAAACGCATCGAAATTGGTACATTCGTTTGAAGCTACGATGACAAATATACGCACACAGACAGAAATCGACGTACAACTTATTTGATTAATAAAACTTCTCATTTAGTTTCTGAGCTTAAAGAGATGATTCCAATTATCAAATTCATAAATGAGTAAGAAGTTTTAATGTAATAGAACGACACGCACTTGACTTTTCTTTTTTAATCACATAATGCTTACTTAGCTTGTAAGGTTAACTAAACTATCTAGTATATGAAAGTGCCTACAGTTTAATATAAAACCCTTAATGTCAATAAAATGTTACAATTATATTCGCAAAAAAACCGTTGAATACCTAACCTTACCTTATACAAGTCCGTTGAAACAAAACAATGTCGACGCAATAAATGGCCGACATGTGAATTATTGTCTTTAAATTCGCTCGGTCAAGGGCGACCACGTTGGTAATTTTCGTATGCCCATATTTAAACACACATGAATTGGGTACAATTAAACGAATGAAAACATTCATTTGAAGGTTGGTGACTCTGTAAAGGCACCCCCATCATTACTGCTATTTACATCTGTATATTGTGTTACCATTTTGGGTTAGAACGCGTTCTCTAACTAGTACTAGTTGTAACCGGGTTTGGATACAATAGTTCTAACTAGGTTTAACCAAATTGTATACAATTCTCATATGCTTCATTCTCTATCTATATCTATATTGAATTTATTTTCATAAATATTATATGGTTACCACCAACGCTCGTCTCTCTGGTAGCGTCACAACGGAATATAGGCTTTAAGTCGGTATGAACTCGACATTACCTAACTTCCTTCTATAAGAAAAACAACAGCATAAGTCCTATAATACCAACAACCGAATATGATACACCATCGTCCATTCATTCAGCAACATCAATGGAAAGCAAAAAGGATTTTAACGGATTTTTTCGTTCAAGCGTTTCTGGCTAAGAGATTTAAATGTTACAGCAGATATCCATTGCAATAACCTTTTAACAGGATAAATATGGCGGTCTACATACGTTGTATCATATACCTAGTCTTGCCATAAATATTGTAATAAAGAAAAAAGAAAATTGTTAACTGCAAATAACATTTATTA
>NC_052111.1:7472738-7479863 GCF_012273895.1 Zerene cesonia | reverse complement strand
CAGATTCGAAATTCAAATGTAATATTTTTTTATAATTAAGTGTAACAGTATTTATGGCCAGACTAAGTATATGTCTATATCTCTATCTAGGTTTTACTTTTCTTCATGCTGTAACCCGCGGCATCACGTCGCGTGGAGTCCAGGTAAGAAGTAGCCTATGTGCTAATCCAGACTATAATCTATCTCTGTACCACATTTCATACAGATTTTTTAGATTTTATTGATATTTCATTCAGTTTAATTCTGGCAATATGTCACCAGTTTCGTTTTTGATAAAACATTTATTATTCAATTGTATCTTTGTGAAACAAATATTCGCAGCGAAGAATAATAAAAGTTGTAGCGATATTTCTTTAACAAGAGTATGTTACAAGATCATTAAATCCCTTCTGATTAAGTATATGTTATGGCACAGGCCAATTATTTTTACGGAGACTGGGTATCAGTTAAGTGTGTTTGATAAAAATTCAAGTCAAACATAAACGATAAGCAGTGAGATAAGGTGAGATAATGAGGCTTTTGGGACAGCGAAACCAATGCGTTCGACTATCAATATTTACTCTTAATTAACTGCTCTTAAATGAATAGTTTACAATTTATTAACACTTGTCAAATATATATAACTAGCTGCGCCCTGCGGTTTCACCTGCGTAAGTCCGTATGCCGTAGGAATATCGGGATAAAAAGTGGCCTATATGATATTCCAGTTGTCCAGCTATCTACGTACCAAATTTCATTGCAATCGGTTCAGTAGTTTTTGCGTGAAAGAGCAACAAACACACACACATCCTTACAAACTTTCGCATTTATAATATTAGTAGGATTATAGTAGGATGGTAGGATTTTCATGTGAGAAGTTGCTTATTGATTTGTAGGAAGGTACCTATACCTTTTCTCTTAGGTACGTTTTGAAGTTCTCAGCATTTGTGTTGTATGTATAAGTGAGTCTATAGAGACTGAAAAACAGCTCTGCCAATGTTTCTGAACATTGACAGTATGAGCTGAACTGTCTACTATTACCCGGGTCACTCTGATAAACTTAACTCTCTCTACAGTTAGGTTATTGTTTATCTAGATATTTTACTGTTGTTTTCCTAAGTTGTTGTATTTTCTTGTTATGTAATTTATTGGTTTGCTTTATTTTTGTAGTGATATATTTTTATTTATGCTTGTATAATTTGTTTATTTTGTTATAGCATGTCGTGCTGAAATATTTATATTATTATTAGCTGACCCGGCAAACGCTGTTCTGTATTATTCTTATCATTTAGGGTTATAAAAATAGATGTTGACTGATTCTCAGAACTACCCGATATGCACACAAAATTTCATTTGAATGTGTCGGAGGAGTAAGGTAACTAAAATTGTGACCCGAAAATCTTATATATAAGATTTCTAATATGGAATGTATTTGAGGCATCATATTTGTATCTTCATGGAATATATATATGCACCAAACATCTCACCACTGATCGATACTTTTATTGATACACAGAGGATCATCATCCAACTCAACTCCTTGTTTGGTACTGGGTACGGTTATTTCTATAGTCGCTAGTAGTTTTCTTATGTACAGTTTTCAATGTAATACAATCACAACATCCGGACTTTCTAAGATATAAACGGTGTTTTCGTCGTTAAAAGCAGACTAAAACAACAACATACAGAAATACACGTGCATACGAGACGGAATTTAAACCAAAATAAATTACAATGATTTTGAATACAACGCTATCAATTACGAATCGCCGTGGTTTTTGGAGACATCTCAATACGTCACGTCCGCCAGTCTGCTGCGAATCCGGAATTGAAGCAATTACCTACTGTCTAAGGTTCAATTACGGATGGTCCTTGTAAATACGATGTTGCGGATGTCACTAGTTAACCGATCTACTTTATAGATGGAGCAATTTGCATTGACAACGATTGTGCTGCGTACGTGTCAACGTGGGCCCCCTGATACTGCCGGGTTGTGCGCTGGCGATATTGATATGATATATTTAGTACTAGACGATCGTCCCGGCTCACCCGGATATCAAGATTCCTGTTTTATCAAGAGAGCATTTAATCGGGATAAAAAGTATCCTATCACCCAAGTCAGCTCATACTCTGTCTGTATACCAAATTTAATCAAAATTCGTACAGTAGTTTTAGCATGATTGTCGGACATACATCAAAACTCCCAAACTTTCTCATTTATAGTATTGAGGCTTTGATATTTAACAGACTTTTAATGTGTGACATAGTGCGCACGAAATGCATCTGTTACAAAAATTGCGGTATTTTTTTTCTTGATTTACATGGGACAAATGTCGAGGTCTATCCAATACAAAAAGAATTATTAAAATTGGGCTACTCTGATAAACGATATGCTTGGTCATAAGTGTACAATATATTATAATAAAATAAAACATTTGATATAAATACATATATATTTATATAATATACGCGTCGACTTGAGATCCTCCCTTAATAGTCGGTTAAAAATAATGCTTAATTACAAAATTAGAAGGTACACCTTATCTCTAAAAGCACTTAGGTAAGAACACTTGAGATAGGTAAAATAAATGTAATCCCAATGTATAAATTAACGTCGTACGTATTTGTCACATCTACTTAGTTTATACTAGCGGTCTGCCCCGGCTTCGCCCGTGGTACATATATAGCATATAGTCTTCCTTAATAAATGGGCTATCTAACAATGAAAGATTTTTTCAAATCGGACCAGTAGTACCTGAGATTAGTTCAAACAAGCCAACTCTTCAGCTTTATAATATTAGTTTAGATATAACATTAATACATTATATTCAAAATTAACTTTATAACACCGACTTTATCTGCCGGCTTCACCCGGGTTAGCCCTGAATAAAATATTTTTTTTGAACAAAAAAAGACTGTCTTCTAATTGTCAGAACTACGTCAAATTTAACATGCTGGCACAAGCTTTTAAATCAAGAAAGAATCATAAAAATCGGTATAATTAAAAGTTAAATTGGAAATTATAAGAACACAAAAATTATAGTCGAAATGAAATCTCCTGCTTTTTTGAAGTCTGCTGACAATACATAACATAGCATGTCATATGCTTTCATACAACATGTATATCTAAAATATTTTTCAAAATAAGTTTAGTGAGTACTTCTTTCTATAAAATTTGTAGTTCTAAGAACGAAAAAAAAGTATATAAATAATAGACTGCTTTGCTTGGCTAAAGGATATTGTGCTAGAAATTAGTAAATGCAAAATTACTTAGCCAACTTATGTATTTTTGTAAACATTATTATTAATTAGTGTGCAGATACAAAATAATGAATCATACAGCCCACATGATGAAGGCGGCTCATTAGAATCACCTACGCTATGACTAAGGGATATTTCATAACTTCGTATCTAACTGTGATGAAACTAAATACTAAATCTAACATCTGCGTTCTATTAAAATAGATGGCCGTGAGGTGATTATCAAAATTTAATACAAGAAGAACAAGATACAAGTTGGTATGTGGTAGTCGAGCACGCTTCGGCACGAATTGGGCCAGCTCGCACCGGGGAAGTACCACACCCCCACAGAAGACCGGCGTGAAATAGCATTCTGCTGTGTTTCGTTCGGTGAGTGGGGGAGCCGGAGGCCCATATCCTTTTCCTTACCCTTCCCAGTCCTTTCCTTTATTCCTATGGCTAATCCTTTCTTAATCCCTTCTCGAAAAGTCGGCAATCCATTTGTAGAGGCGTAAGGTCTACAATGGACCTTATGCCTCTCCAAATGTTCATGGGCGGTGGTAGCGCTTACCATCAGGCGTCCCACCAGCTCCATTGCCGATTATAAATATTATACGAACGACGCAGTATTATAAGACTACTATAATTTAATATAAATATATAACATAAATACAAATAAAAAAAACGTATTTTCTCATAGATTTTCTCACACATGCTTTAACATAATTAAAATAATTACCGGACAGTCATTATTTAGGCGGGAAACATTCCGTCTTAATTCTGTCCATATTACACACACACACACACCACCAATAGGTAACACACGTTAATTCGTATGCTATTGAGCTATTGCTCAGTTGCATGTGCGCAGCCCTTTAACATTTATTTAAATAAAAAGGAATAAATAAAATCTCTATTGACATAATAGTGTTACAGGTAATCTCGTTCATAATATTTTAACAAGTTAATTTTTTCTACATATTTTTATCCCAGGCCAACTATCTAGCTGTCAATATATTAATATATTATGTTGCTACCTTACACTAAAGGATCGTTAGCACAATCCCTTCCTTTATTATTTTTCATTATTCTTTACTAACATATGAATATGTAACAGATAATTCTAAGACGTGATATCACTGCCGCAGGACACCGGATTTATTACAGACCAACCGATCACACCCCACAACTGAAACGGCCAAGGCACCCACGTTAACGTTTTTCTGGGTAAAGTCCAGCATGGAATAAGCATCATTTTAATTTTCTTGTGTTTGATTTTACGCAAGTATTATACATTTAGAAATTAAAGACTTTTAAACGGATTTTAAATGCGATTTATTCATTTGCCATATACACGTGTTAAATAAAAAAATATATGATATGTAAAACCATCAAATACTTGAAAGTTTCCTATATGTGCTATTCAATGAAAATTAATTCACTCGAATTAGGACAAAGTTACTAACTCTAGAGCTGGATCTATGCTCAAATTTGAGGTAAACTTTGCGTGTTTGAATGTAAGGTATCTCGGAAACTGATAGCTCCTTTTAATAGACCGTCTAGATAATCTTATTGAACAATTATTTTAAGGTGAAATTTCTCCTTCAAACTCCATGTATAGTTTCGCTTATACTCCGTAGTAGATAAAAGTAAATTAAAAAATTAACAGCTGTATTTCAGATATAACAAAGCAATCTTATTGTTATAAATAACTGCGATTCAAGAATACTATGAAATAATACCTTTTTGTCTATAAGCAACCAGTGCAGGTAGGTGCCTAACTATACATTGCAAGTTCTATTGTGAAACCCATTTCCACTGAATGTTGGTTTGTTTTCGTTTAAAATGCACTTTTAGTAATTAAAATAAGTGGGCTGTGACACGAAAGTATGTTTCAAAAATTATATAGGAACTTTTTGGAATAACTTATGGGCATAATTAAGCTCTTATGTTACGGCATCGCGTGATAAGTTGAAACCTTTCATACCAAACGAGCTGGAACCCGCTTCACATGAATGATAAAGGATGACAAGCTTTGAGCTGATCCGAATATATTCTATTACTTTTACAAATTTCGTTCATCTTCGATCTAGTTACCGTGACAGAGTAACAAACATCCACGCTTCCATTTTTATAATTGCAGACAAGCGAGCTGGTGGGCATTATCGCCTTTTTTTATAGTGGGGAAATCTTGGAAAGATACCCACGGCCCCGGGGATGGAGCCGTGGGTTATGTCGGATTCTTACCGACCAAAACCCCAGTGTGTTCCGTCGAGCCGCTTAAGTGAAGGGGCCACGGGAGCTGGATAAAATTCATCCGCGACATCGCCTAAACGAACATCACCGCTCATGAACATATATTACGTTTATGAGAAGTATTAGGTATATGGTCGTATGTACTACGTAGGTAAACCGTCGCCCCGGGATAGCGAAAGATGCAGATTCGAGTCCCGAGTCCTCATGAATTGAAAAATTGTTAAATGGAAAAATTGTCGAAAGAAAATAATTGCATCACATTTTAATAAACAAAATCTACCTCGAAGGACCAATACGATTTAATAACTGTGAATCAGGAAAATTGTATTATAAGGAACAGGTTGTTATATGAAGTTAATAACTAGCTTAATTTCTGTGCGTGATTAAAACGCTCTTAATTAAATTTCGTGATGTGAGCGTGAGGTATCTTTGTAAGCGGCAGAAAAGCCTCTTATCGCTTTTGAACAGAAAACTAGCATTTTATTATGAACTACCGAATATGAAAGTTACGGATTTCAGACAATGGAATTAAGTTACTATAGCGCGTTTATGTACCGGTGCTTTCCGGACTTTTACAATTTATTTAATAATTCAAATGTTTAAAATAGAAAACAATAATCGAACGAAAAAATTGCTAATGGTAGATCACTTTATTTCTAAACTTTAAAAGGTATCAATTGTATTAAATTACAACTATTATATTACATATTGCATATTTGTATTTTTGTATGTTTGTAACGTCTCCACGCAAAAACTACAGGACCGATTTAAAAAATTATTCACCATTAGAAAGCTACAACTTCACTGAGTGACATAGCCTATATTTGCACCATGAGAGAAGCCGGAGCGAACAGCTAATATTAAATAAGATTACGCTCCACGCCATAACTGTCTACATACCTAACAGTACGCTCCGTAAAGACTGTAAAAGGAATGCTTATTGCGAAAGGTCCTTGAACGTAATATTGGACGTAATTCCATACATTTCTCTTAAACGACAGTTTCACTGTCAATAGATATTCTTCTTACCAGCGCGATTATCGTTCCTCACGTGGCTCGTGAGGTGAATTTTATATAACAGTTTTATAAACGCTCCCAAGACTTTATAACGGATTTTAAACGCGATTTATTTCCGATCGTAAAACGTAAAATACCGGAGACCCATCTTATTTTGTGGATAATATTATTTGTTCAACAATAACAATATAATTAAAATACAACAAATTTATTTTTATTACGATATTTTTACATACCTAAACTACTCAAATATAATATGGAAAGGAATAGCTTATTTAAAAAATAAACGATATCATCAGAACGAATGATTGAATACGAATTCAAATATAAAACCATCGAAACACGATTCGCTCATTTATATTCAATTCAATATCAAATACAGCAGAACGAGCGGGTGAAGTTAATTAAAGAACTTTTATAAACTACGTGCATCTCCAGCGACTCAAAATTACTTACAAATTAATTAGATTCAAAGTGAGCATCTACAAGGGAACTAATTTAGCTCTTTGCCTGCCTCTAGTACCAGATCTTTCCGGTATACTTAATGGGATATTTTTTGGCCGATGTCACATGCAGTTATGAGTAAACTTTTCAATTATATTACCTACTAGCTGCGCCCCGCGGTTTCACCCG
>NC_052111.1:7448746-7471738 GCF_012273895.1 Zerene cesonia | reverse complement strand
TATATTACCTATTATAGTCCATATTACCTACACTATAAATCCCTTCAGAGTTAACATCCTGATAAAGAAATAAATATTCAGACCTTTCACCAAAAACAATACATTTAAGTAGGGATTGAAATACCGTTCTTTCAATTGTGTTTGTGATTAAAAAAAACCTGAAATACCAAAAACAGCAGGTTCAATTGAATTCCTTTTTGTTATAACCATTGCCAGTCAGACTCCAATAGGGTAAGTACACTCGTGGATAGTTCAGTTCGCAGTGCCAAAAGAGAATTCGAAGGACCAGGATCGAGATTAGACTCGCAATAAAAACAAACAATGGCGCGTTAGTATTAGCGACGTGCTATACATCTTTAGCTGTCTATAATAAATCGCATCACGCTAATTGCCGCTATAAATCCAATAAGCGCTGCAAATTAATTCATTCCGCTGGACAAATCGTTTACGTTTGTACACGTTGCAAATCCCATCGTACTAAACAATTAAAGTTCACGGCTTTTTAACTCCCGCCTCTTCAATAGACAGTCGAGTTTCTCTCGAGTTTTGCGCTAACGTGTTTATTTTCCATCAATGTTCTTAAATATTTGTTGAAGATCCCTTTGCTGTGTTTCTAACTCGGTTCCGATGAACGCTTCTGTTTTTTTTTCTAAGTTTAATTGGTTTACCGCTATTTCATCAACGTCAGCTATTTTCAGCTTCGATGGATTCTTTTTAATATTGCCGACATGTGATAGGTAGGTTTTTCTTATAAACAATTAATAATAACTAAGTAAATTATTTTCATTATGATTTTCATAAAAAATACATCATTTTATTACCCTATACTCATTTGCAACTACTTTTATAATCAACAGTATATGTGCATTTATATACTTAATAAAAAAATAGAAATTCGGTAAAACATATAATTAAATATAGAAAATAAGTACTTCATATCGAATAGCGCACTTTTAATAACCCTCTTGTGAACTGTCCCATGCAATATTTAATTTAATTTTAAACTTCATCTGCACAAAAGAAACATCATTAAAATTTTCAAGACAGTCTGCAAACTTTCTAGAAGGTACCTCCTATTTAAGATATTATAAATGCTAATAATTTATAGAAACAATTTGGGTTAGGAGCAAATGTTTGATTTATCTTGAAAAGTAATTTCGTTAGAACAGTCTAGAATTAATTAGGATCTAGGTAACGTTGCTGTACCTACGCTAGCGCGAAACCTAATTAATTATTATTTTCTAAGGGCTCTGTAGTCAATCAAATACATGGAAATGGTATTATGAACTATATATATTTATCGTTGAAAATAATCTGGATTGATGAATATTCTAGATTGTGTTGCGAATACGTACGTATATTTCGAAGCGTTTTATCTTAAATCCTACTATCCTATCCTACTTCCTACTTATATTATAAATGCCAAAGTTTATAAGGATGTGTGTGTGTTTGTTGCTCTTTCACGCAAAAACGACTGAACCGATTGCAATGAAATTTGGTACGTAGATAGCTGGACAACTGGAATAACACATAGGCAACATTTTATCCCGATATTCCTACGGGATATGGACTTACGCGGGTGAAACCGCGGGGCGCAGCTATTTAATAATAAACGTAACTTATGCGATTGTTGCATGTATAATAAAAGAAACAATTCTCAAAAGTATTTTATAACCTTATTTAGGTAAGAGAGAAAGCGAACAGAGGATAGGCAGTGAAAATTGGAAAAGACAGTGACGGCCCGCAATTTAAATTAAGTTTCGTATTTTTTGCGGAAAATGTTTTGGCGAAAATGTTTTATTATATGAGAATAGACGCATAAAAATTTTACGTGGCTTTATACCATATAAGAGACTTTCAATGTAATTGTATCTTAATATTATAACGTCATTTAAGCGACGGGACAAAGCTTTAAGGTTTTCCTTACCCTTTCCAGTTCATTCCTTTGTTCCCTTCGTCAATCCTCTCCTTTTCCTTTATCACTTTAACGCGGGCGCATTTGCAGCAGTTACTTCTGCTAATGTTCATGGGCGGTGATCGCTTACTATCAGAAAACCATCTCCAACACTTCCCATTTCATTTTACATTTTAGCAGTGGTGGCTCAGTGGTGAGAACCTCGGACTTCAAAATCGATAGGTCGGGGTTCGAGACCGGGTGAGCGTGCAGGAAATAAATTGATTTTTCAATTTATCGGCACATGTGGATAACATCACTACTGCTTAAAACGGGAAGAAAAACATCGTGAGGAAACCGGCATGTCCAAGAATCAAAAGTTAGACGACATGTGACATCTGCCAACCCGCACTTCGCCATCGTAGTGGATTATGGCCTGAATCCTTGCAGTGGGAAGGCCTGTGTCCCAGCAGTGGGAACATATATGGGATGATGATGATGATGATGATGATGATGATGATATACATTTAAAAACAAAAAAAATAAATAAAAAAACAGGTACAAAACTAATTCCACTACTTAATTGTAAACGTTTCATATGCTCCAATACAAATACATTACAATATAATCTGTTCACAAAATGAATAAAAACGAAACAAAACAAGTCTCGTTGCACAAACATTTTGACAGTTACTTGTGCTTGCTTGTTCTGGTCAAGAGCTAGCGTGCCAACAATGGGACTTGCCTATTTTCACACGTTGGCCCTGGTGACGTCATATGGTATGTATATGTCGCTGTAAGACTGCAAAATCCGTTAGATTTCAGTCAACTCACTAAATTATTAATTTCGCATGTTTTTAATCCTAAAACTGACCTGATGCATCATATCGAATGAACATTGCATAATTTTACGGAAGCACATCGATAGACTGTAATCTACCGAAAATAATGCACTAAATTGCAAGCAGTTTCATAATTTTTCGATAGATAACGATCTCACGGAATAGTGGGATCTATATCCCACTATTTTGTAATCTGACAGTGTTTATAATTTAATGGTGACATACTATAAACATACGTTCATGGTTGATAGCAGGAAACTTGCTGTCAACGTCGCGGTGCTATCATTTGTTTCACTGATGAATCTTTTATATATATAAAATTCTCGTGTCACAGTTTTCGTTGCCATACTCCTCCGAAACGGCTTGACCGATTCCTCTGAAATTTGGTAAGCATATTGGGTAGGTCTGAGAATCGGCCAACATCTATTTTTTATCCCGATATTCCTACGGGATACGGACTTACGCGGGTGAAACCGCGGGGCGCAGCTAGTTTTTTATAAAGATAAACGAGAAAATCTCTAAACGACACGAATTATTGTTTTATTCGTTATTTTTTATTAGTGTTCACATTTTTTACATTATTTCATTTTAACTTCTACTCAATCTTTGCCTATTATGCAACCTGATCTATTCGAAATCTCAGAAAACCGCTAACCACAGAGTAAGCATTAACATTCCATTTATTACGACACTATTACATATCCACTATAATTTATATAAAATATATATGCTGCTAATGTTTCAATTATACACTAGAAGGCGCAGGTTAACGCAGGCGCAGACATGGGACTCTGAATTTAAATGTTTATATTCCATAAAGAAACTCATTTTATAACTAGCAAGTAAAATTTTGTATTTTAGAGATATTTTTGACGAATTTGAATTACACAAGAAATCACAAACATACACAAGAAATACTAACAGCTACGTACCTCACAGCTACCGGCTCGAAAACTCCGCTGCATCCAGCAGTGCACTCCTAGCTTTTATTTAGTTCCACATAGGATAATTTTTTACCCAGACATATTTTGTTATCGCCCGGGACCTGGTTCGTTTTAAATTATTCCACTATGTAGGTCATTTTACGAGCCTTGGAAACAATTACGTAAATATTCAACGACATCTAAGAACACTTGCTCTACGTTATGCAAATAACCAATGAAAATAGTTTGTTTCATTAAAATATGGATTCAATAATTAGAAACTTAATGATACTTCAATATTGGAAAAAAATTAATTTGGAGTAATGACTGTGATTCTGTATTATTTGTAGTATGATTTATTTTTTCATAAAATAAATAGTTCTATGAACAGTTTAAATATAATAAATACTTAATTATACATCCTTATGTATATAAATAGAAATACAAGAGATAGAATCAACTAAATTAAAATGTAAGGAAATTATTGAATTGTCACCGTTCCTTGATAAGTGTGCAAAGAATAAAATCTGTCCGTTTAAAGTGGGTCAAATCGTAAAATGGTGTCGGTTACACGGAAACATACAGCTAAAGCTAATAAAAGCGTGTGAAATTTCATATATCCACTGTTTTATTCTGAAACCAGGAACATTTCTAATCCAAAAGATGTGTAAATTTATTGTAGTTTAAGTCATTACACATCCTATGACCCTCCGAGGACCACACCGATATCCATAATTACATGGATAATGTAAAATTAAATGACTTTCGTTCGCAAATCCCTAAGAGGAAGTGCTTTTGTTTATTTTCACCTCTCATTACGGACAGGAAGCGTGGTTACGAACGACCGATCAGTTTACCATCTTACTATCTTTGTTTATAAGCTAACAGATGGTTACTGTAAGTTGAGGATCAGTGACATGGTCGTGTTACGGTAGACTCCGTAACACGACCTTCAGAGAATTCAGAACCAGAACTTAATGGTAATAGTGATGATATTGCTACTGCATCTAATGTATTTCAATTGTTTTATTTGGACTCAATGCTCCATGGACGTTTTTTATGGGCTTATTTTTGCGAAAACAAAAGTAAAAAGTTAGAGAAATTGCAAGCGAAAGAGTAGAAGAAATTCGACTGCTGAGGTGGGACCACGGTTGGCCGAGAGTCATTGCCACGGTTCGGCAAAATGTTGTGGTTATTTTTTTCTATCCTTTAAAAAAATCTCAAATTGCAAGCGAGACAAAGAATAAGCTTACATGGGAGCAACATGAGAGATACAATGTTGTAATCGATCTATTCCAATCTTGTACAAACATAAAATTACTACTCATGAAACTAACATTAATATACGAGAAAACCTCACCAAGTTTAGTACTTTATTTGTCCATTGTTTGTATTGTTAGCTTGTTAATAAACAGCAAACATATAGTCTCAAAGAGTCGCATTGTTTAAAGTAAGCTCAATAAATCAAAGATGGACTAAGAACATAAATCAGACTTCCACTATCACGTGAGATAAGCGTTGCATAATACAGTTGGACAATACTGTGGTCACTGGACACTGTCTCGGAAAGGGGCTTTGTATAACATACTAGCTGTTGCCCGTAATGTCGCCTGCTTTAAAAATCAATATTCGTGGTACAAACTTTCATGACCTATTCTATCCCCTTGGGGATAGGATTTATTAAAATCCTTTCTTAGGGTATACAAACATCATAATGGTATTTGATCTTTGAATGATGATAACTTCGCAAGGAATAATGCATGGCAGTCTTGCTGCTTACGTAAAAATAAAATAGGTATTGTCAGGGGGGTTTCCGTCGCGTCTTAAAGCACTACTAATTTCAATGTGAGAAAAAGAGAAAGCTATATATAGGTCGTCTAACGCCATCACTTTCCCATACTGGAATGAGTACCTACTGCGTTAAGGAGTCACGGTAACCCCCAGAAAAAAAAACTCTTGGTAAATACTTACAGTTACTTATGTTGTATAAGTTTTTATGATATAATTGATTTTACAATATATTTAAAGACGACCAAACATTTTTATTTTTATGGCACAGCAAAGACACAATTTTAATAAGGTATTATATCTATATTTTCAAATATGCTTCTTTCCATAATTAATAAAAAAACAATTTTTATCTTATAAATATATTTTTTACCTTCATTAAATATTAATTTACTAACAATGATTTTAATGCTGCAATAGTGCAAAATTTTCTAATTCAAAATACACATCAAACTCACTTCGAAACATATCGTGTTTCATAATTAAATCTTTAAAAAGGTACATCGTAACTGCTGAATAAAATATAAACCTATAAACAGAGAGTTCGGTCAGTGGTTTAAGATATTGATTAAAGTTATATAAGTACTTACTCTGGTGAAGGAATCAATTATTCAACAAACCCATATGAAGACCGAAGTAAAGGTTACCTCGTGGATATTTTAGAGTGGTCACTGGTTCAATAATTTATATCAAATATTATACACTTTATTCTGATTCGTACATCCAAAACATAAGTTTCGATAAATTAAAAACCTTTTTTTTCTGAAACAGAACCGTAAGTATAATATTTTATACTTTATATCTTTGCTCCCTTGCCAACTACTCGAGAACTAGTGCAATGACCTTAGTAGTAAAAATTCTTAAAACATCGTCGTATCGTATTCTTTTATACTGATGCTATCTAGAGACATTATTAACTCTTACTCAGCTGAGTGCTTAGCATAATAAAGGCCACTCATAGTCAATAACACTCGTAAAGTTAAATTAGTTCCATAGTTAGATTATTCACATGTACCTACATCAGGTTTTGTGTATGTTTTGCTTCCCACTCCGGACCAGTATTTATTCGAGCTAAGATAGTACGCTTTCTCTGAACCCAAACGTGGGCGAAACATCGTGCTCTCATTCATAGCTTGGGTAATCATGTTTACACTCTGATGAGACGATAGTACGCGAACGTCCAACAAAAATAAATCGATGAAAACGCGGATAGATAACGATTGTTTACCTGACGATTACTACACGTTCAAGGTAACGTTATAAGTGGACGCTCTGTTCCGTTCTTCAAAGAATTTATACTTATGCATTAAAATGTCACAGTACGATTTGTTAGCAAAACTACAAACTACTTAACCGAACGCGCGTGTTGACATTGAAAGTTACGCAAGAACTTCATGTGTTTTTCTCGTGATTTTACATATCCTAATGACAATACCGGTCCCTAGGAATGAGCACCCGACAAAAAGCCGGAATGCCGTGTTTAAAGACGGTCCCCTTACCTCTGTCGCTCGAACATATCCTGCGAGGGCTACACAAGTCAGCCATACGTATATTCTCAACTGCATCACAACAACTTTGGAAACCTCGGTTACACCAACGTTGCACTACACTAATTGAACACAGAACAAAACAATTCGCTGTTATGTTATTCCACTAACACCATGCACACGGTCACAACAAGGCGAAAAGCGACATGCGTCTCCCTTTTGAGTTTATCGTAAACTGAGAGCCGCTTGGTGCTCGCTTCACGACGTAGCGTATTCGCGGCTAATTTCATTGATGTGGGCCTTCCCTTCAACGCTCGGTCGTCGGCCGTCGCTCGGTGGTCGATGAAGCTCTATTTCGCGTCACGCATTCCAATTTATTACATTCACTCTCACTGCGGTAATCAAGTTACATTTGTTCAGTACAAAAAGCATCTCTAGTTAACGGAATTACGGAGCTAATTCCCGGTTGTTAAATAGTACTAGCTACTTATATCTAAGGAATGGGCTTTGTCTAAATTTGTACAGGCCGAACAGAAATAATATTATTTTAAGGGGCGTCGACCGTCCAAAGGGCTATGCACTTATAAGTGGTCTTTATTCAATTGAAAAAAAAAAAAAACATTTCAAAAACATTTATTTTAAATAGTCCTGATTTCGACTCTGTTCCATAAACTTTCCCTGTTATTAGGTCTTTTAAGGAAGCAAGAGTCAAATACTAGTATAGTATCATGTTATCTGTGATACTAATTTAATGTAATTTTTTAAGATCTTCATAAAATAACATTTGATATCAAACTAAGTAACTTGCGGAACTACAATTAATAATTTCAACATTCCGATCTTCGTAGATCAAAAAATATGACAAGGTTACTTTATGTTTTTAGTTCGATTTGTCTTACTTATTATTATCCGTCTTCACATTAATTAAAGCAACCATCAATTATTTATTTCAGCGACATCTATAATAACAATAAACACTACATCCAAAGAATACAAAGTGGTACTAAAACTGCAAATGAAATTATAAGTTAGTTTGATAGCTTAGCGCGAGATGGCGTTGTATCATATTTATTTTTTCGACTGTATAACCACAGATATCATATCACACTGAGTAATGCTCAAATTTTTTAAAGTACCATGCGACAGATCTTAACATTTGTTTTAAAGACAGTTATTCAAGAGGAAGATTCACATATGTATACACACAAGTGCACCCATAAGAGGTTAAGGCGTGCCGCTTGTATTAAAAAAAAACACTTTAAATCTTCTCACATACCTTCTATAGCCAAAAAATAAAAAAATACATAGACAATTCACACAGATAAAAATTCGCCAACAAAGAATTATTTAAAACCTTCAACATCAATTTTCACTTATTCATGACCATAAATAAAACACACCAGCCTGTACACAATATATTTGATCCTCACAACTATCAACTAAACAAAATAAAAGCGAAAAATCGTCATCTTACACAAAATATCATCTTACATAAATCTTAAATATGTTAAGAACGTTTCGCAAAGTGGACAGGCCTTTGAATGTACTAGATACAAATTTATTTCACTTATCGGCCACTTCAGCCATGGTTTGCTTGTGACGTCTGATAGCATCTTCGTGGCGCTTGATCTGCTCCTGGTGGAAGGCGATTTCCTTGTCTATGTGACCTTTTAGGTTCGCCAGCTGTTCCTTTTGCTGTTGAATTGAAGAAAAAATTTTTACAAATATTATCAACATTGATAACACACCTATATTTTATTTTGTATCCATATTTTGGATTGCTCATAATTATTAAAAAATAAGATTGTCCATTGTGATTTCTTGAACAATACACAAACCATTGCGCTATATTATGCTCAATATCTTATCATTTTTTATCATAAACATAGTAAATCTATTTTCATAAAGTTACCTACCCATTTAAAAAAAATATGTTATTAATATTAATGTGTAAATTGCAAAATTACAATCTATTTAATACACTTGTAAAGTAATGATTATATTACAGGGTCCCATAGAAACTTTATACCTTCTTGTAGAAGTATTCATCTTCTCTTGCAGCTTCCATCTTTCCAAAGGCACCACCAGCCTCACGGATGGCTCCACCACCACCACCACCCTTGCCAGCGCCAGATCCTGGCTCACCAGAATACATTCTGGAAATTTTATTAATTCATACTGAGATAAACTCATCATCACATCCAGTTTAAGAAGGATGCAGCTGATGTATTTAATTTAATTTCTGTACAGTATAGTGGTGCTTTGGCAGGAATATACAACATAGTGGGTATGTTGTTATAAAATATGCTTATAACACCAATACAATTGTATTGGTGTTATAAGTATATTTTGTTGTGACAAGTAATGGTTAAACTTAATTTTGCAATTCAGAATGGTTGGCGGGTTTTTGTAAGATCTTCTCGACATAAAATCAAATAAAAGGTGTGACTATGATGGTATGGCGTTAGTAAAGAAGGAAAATGTGTATTTTTTCCTTACTATTTCCTTACTAAAATGTAAAATTAAAGCAGCCGGCTTTTACTTTTTTTTTCAAAAGACCCTTATCAATAGGACCTATATTAAGTACATTGTATACAAGTGAATCATTTTTTATCTTTCTAATGTATAGTGACATTATACGGTTTTCATTTTCTGACTATTCACTTAGAAAATACATTCATTGGAATGCTGAAATAGAAATACGTTTTCGTAAAATAATTCGGATTTTCCTGGTTATATGCATCATATCTAGAGTTTTCTTTGCTATAATATAACCTATACATGTAGAATAAAACACATTTTGAACAATAATTAGACCGTACTAAAGTGCAATATGCTGCAATCGAAGATTAATTCAAAATCTAATAGGCTATAGACTTAAAACAATGGAATTAATACCGGCGCGGTCATATTAATAGCATAAAAACAAATTGAAGCAACCCGTTGGTTGCGTAATCAGAACATCAAAATTTAATATTACCTGATATTAGCAAGGGCCCGCAATGAAACAATTCTTGTTCTAATCAGGGAAGTCATGATAGATATTTTTATAAAATGTAATAAACTATAAATATAAAATACGATTCGAGATCGCTCGCGAAGAAATTTCTAAAATGTCAATCGACACTTGACAGTTATCTGACACTGACAAGCGGCAATTTTTATCGGTTGGCATATGACGGCATTAACAGTGTTGGCATGGTAAAAATGTTATAATAGAAAATATTTCATAAGAAATTAAAAGATAGCACCTTTTTAAAAATTTAAATAGACTGCTAGTAGCAATAATGAAACTAATTTAGCAACATTTATGAAATCACTTTTAAGTCCTTCTATTTATGTTTAATCTAAATAGGTAAAGCTTTTTTCAATCGAAAAAGAATATTTTTCCCAGTTTTTGTGTCACATTATAGAATTTTATATGGGCAACAGAATAGAGTATGAACTTAGAAATGCTTTATGGCAAAAAGACATGAATTTTAGCTTGATTACCTACTAAACTTGTACTTCTATTCGTTTCAATTACCTATGGAAAGGAATAAAGACTATCATGAAGTAAAATAAGCAGAAGTAGATAAAGCAAAATTAAGACCTCAAAGCAATCCACCCTATGTTAGCGAATGATAGGTTAATTATATATTTTTTACGTCATAGCGGGCAACAGTGCTTGTGCTGTGGCGTTCATCACCTCCCATGAACATTTGCAGAGGTAATGCCTCTGCGAATGTGCTGCCCGCCTTTAACGGGGAAAGGTGAAAGAAATGGATTGACGACTGGAAAGGAGGAATAGACTGGAACGGCGAGAAAAAGGACACGGGCCTTTGGCTCCCCCTCTCACCGTAGGAAAACAGTGGTAAGCCAATATTGTCATTGATATTTAAATGTCTTCTATTTAGCATCAAATATTGCTAATATGAAGTAATACTGAGACCTAAGTCTCATAAACATAAAAAAAATATTAAAAATACGTTGACCTGAGTAGTAGCTGTTATAGGTTGTACAAAAGCTAAAAACCCAGGCTACATACTATCTATAATCGAATTACTATTGAGTCCGGTTTTTGTGTTATATTGCCTAATAAAATTTCCAAAAAAAGAACCACTTACGCCATTTCCTGCTTCTTTACCCATAGCACGTGTTTTAATTTCTGTTCCGCTATGATTTTATTCAATTCTGCTGTCTCTCTCATTGCCCTCACAATCTGTCTTTCTTCTTTTAGAGATTCCATTTTAAGATCTTTCATTGTTGATGAATGCCTAATAAACGATATACTTTTTTATAATAACTACTTTCAAATAATCATTTTTATTTTTATCATTATATAGGTAACTACTGAATCTCATAAGCCAATACTATTTATAAATAAACTTTCTTCTCTTGCCTCTGCAAATGGGCAGACGCTGTTAAGAGATTAGGGATAAGGAAAGAATTGACAGCAGGAGAGAAAGAAATGGAAAGGCTGAGGAAAACGCACCTTTCCTTACGTTTCCTAACGTCTTAGGTATGTCTAGAAATAATGCTCTCATTTCCTGTGATTTTTTTGATTAATACACAAAAGTTGTGTGTGAATGATATCATAAGTAATCAATAATTAATTTATTAACCTTATAAAGTCAAGCAACTCTTTGGGTAGCATGGTATCTGTATTACTTGTAAAATCTGTCATGGTTTCAGCCGTTTTCTTGCTATCCGCAACTTGGGTATACTCTTCTTGAATATCTTTATCCATAACATATTCTGTGTGCACAGAAGTTGATGATGCTGAAGATTCAAGGATCGTTGTATCATTTATTGTCTGCTGAGAATTAGTTGTCGTATAATCGACTGCATTACAGCTCACATCAGTCATGTCTCTACAAATCAAAGTAATTTTTATTTAGGTGTTTAGATTATTAATCTACTGATATAATTATTATTAATGTTCTACAATGTAATTTTTTTGACACATGTCAAAATGAATGCTGAATTTTTTTCCAATAAAATAATATAATATTACTAGCTGCGCCCCGCGGTTTCACCCGCGTAAGTCCGTATCCCGTAGGAATATCGGGATAAAAAATAGATGTTGGCCGATTCTCAGACTTACCCAATATGCTTACCAAATTTCAGAGGAATCGGTCAAGCCGTTTCGGAGGAGTATGGCAACGAAAACTGTGACACGAGAATTTTATATATATAGATTTGGCTTACTATCAATAGTTGTTAACTTACTCGTCTATACATTCGGTCTTAATTTCGATGTTAGTACTCAGAGATTCGATGTTAGGCTCGCCTATATTGTGCTCATTATCTTTTGTTAGAACACCGTCCTTTACTAAGTCAAGGATATTACAAACTTCAAATGACTGTCTAGTGTAATTTTGAACAGCGGCGCCATTAAGCGATATTTCCTCACGTGCAATTCTCTTCATATTCTGCCATTGAGTTTTCACTTTTTTAATAGAGAAGCCGTTAAATTTAGTTCCGAACTTGAAAGCTAGATTGCGCAATATCTCATTCCAAGCAAAGTCCTTCTCTTCGGAATGATTAGGTCCATTGGAGCTTTTATTAACAACAACATCTTTTCTTTCCTTGATTAGATCGAGCAAGTATTGTTTTTCTTCTAGCGACCAATTAGGTGTTCTGGATCGACGATTGGTTATTTTCCTCATTTTAAAACACACTTCGTGCGGATCGTGGTTTATTTTTTGCAACGTTTTATTACAAACGATGCACTCCACGTCCAATTCAATTTGTTTCCACATTTGAAAACAATTGACTAACGAAAACTATAAAAAAATATTTGACAACGACGGTTGCTAATTGCGTGTAGACAGTTTAAAAACTTATTTATGAATGAGGTTTATTTAAAGAAATGTTCTATTGAAACATATCTCAATACGGAAAAACAAATTAATGTGAATTTCAGGGTGGCAATGAATTATATTGTGAAACGTTTTGTTTTTTAATTATGTGTGTATCGGGAAAAACATAATTCTTATATAACATACAAAATTAATTTTATACCAAAGTCTATTCTGAAATATTAAGTTTTAAGCTGATATGTATTCTTAGATCATATATGTATTACATAAATAGGCCAGAACTAATGGTGCATATATTGCCTACCTATAACTTTGACGGATAACGTACATATTCAAGTATGTATTTAACAATGTCATGTCGCTAAGTGTCGAAACTGTGTTTCTCCTGGACATTTATGTGTAAATATTATTCTACAAGACAACAAATAAATAGAAACACTATTTAAACGACTTCCTAAAACAAAAAAATTATGAGGTGTTATGTTCCTCTGAATGCATTACTTTATAATTTAATTGTTTCCAATTGATATTTCGAAAGGCACAGGTAAAGTACCTCAGTAATGCGTTTCGTTCTTGAGGCGTGCACACTACACATACAGCTTAGTATAAAAATATTATACAATAGCTTATACATGAATATTATATATTTGAAATTTATGAGCATACCTTATAAATGTCACATACAAGTAGATAAATTACCTCTAAGTATCTATCAATCCTAACTGAACTCTTTGAAGGTAATAATAGTATAATATTATATTATCTGTATAATCAACCTACTATAAGGTAGTAAATGTTTCTTGAATGAAATCTATAATGATTTTATTATGTATTGTATTGTTTGTTTTGTGCATTACACGTGCGTCTGTAAGTAAATTAATTAGATAAGATAAGTTAATATTATTCAGAATTTTAGACTGTATTGCGGAGAATATTTGTGTTTTTAGCACATTGTGAAATTTGCTCCCCTGCTGATATTATAAATGCGAAAGTACCTCTGTCTGTCTGAAAACCGGCGTGAAATAGTGGCATGCCACTGTGTTTCGTACGGTGAGTGGGGGAGCCGGAGGCCTATTTCATTTTTCTCAGCCGTCCCAGTCTATTCTTTCTTTCCTGTCGATTCCTTTTCCCTTACCCCATAAAAGCGGGCAGCGCATTCGCAGAGCCACTACCTTTGCGAATGTTCATGGGCGGTGGTGATCGCTTACCATCAGGCGAAGCACCAGCTCAGTGGCCCGCTATGTCATAAAAAGAACCTCTGTCTCTGTTTGTTCTTCACGTCACCACCACTGTAACAATTTGGATGATATTTAATTCAAAGATAATTTAAGACCTGTCATTAGACTTTGGAAAGGTTTTATCCTCGAAGTTCAACAGGAACTGGAATTACAAGCAATAACCTTAGTCAAGTCGGGCGACGCCGTGGGCGACACGCTAGTATCGAAAAGAACAAAAAAAACTGTATTTCCGGATTCATATAAATTATACGTAATTTAATATATCTAAATGTTGCTCTAACATTTTATTACAGTTGCCGCTGCGAGTCTACAATTCGAGGATCTACGAAGATTGGGGGAACGTCTATTAAAAATTAAAATAAAATATGTACATATCATAAAAAATTCTCATATCAAAGTTTCAGTTACATACTCTCATATACATGCTCCTCGGAAACGGCTTGACCGATTTTTATGAAATTTTATATATACTATACCTACAATCCCAATAAGATGAAATTATTTGTTAAACTAGCTTTAGCCCGTTACATCACTCGCGTGGTACCCGGGTAAAAAACAGCTTTCGTGCAAAGCCAGACTGTAGTCTCTCCGTACCAAATTTCATATAGATACTGTTTTCATTTTTAATATATCAATGGGATGTCATGTGAAAAAATACAATTTACCCACTTAAAAACCCATTTTGCATTCAATAACTGCTTATATAAGTATCTTATTATTTCGGCTCCCAATTTTAAATGCAAGTATCTATGTAACTTAGCTAATAATTAGTTTGTTTAAATTAGCAGTTGTGACTACATTACAAAATGACGCTGAATCGATCCTATACATATTTAGATCTTTAATACGTATTAGTAGATGTTAGAACCACGCAAAGAGACTAATATGCATGCATTAACTTGCATAAAAATCTGATATCCTTATTCAATAGAATACAATGATAGCGTATAATTAATGTTTTCCGCATTTATATGAATGGCCTAGAGTCTATACCTATAACGAATATCTAAGTACCTATGTATCCATAACCTATGATTGCATTAAAAAATATTTACACATATATTATAACACATATTTGTGTTTAACTAAATAAATTAACCTTATGCCCTATATTCACTTTCATTAATCAAACGAACAATGACTCAGGAGGCAAGAGTCGTTAAAAAATAAGTGGTAAAACAGGATTTTACAGTATTTAGATAAGTAGATAACTTAACTATTATAATACCTATTAAATTATCTGTGTTCATATCAATTTTCTTATTTTTTGATCGCTACATTAACTTTCAACAAACAGTTAACATTTTCAACTGCGAAAAGTCATAGAATTAACAAATACTAAAAATACAAATACATATGAGGTTTAAAATTTTTCTAATTGTTATCCACTTATTGGAAATCCATAAAACTTTAAAATTGTGTATATCTTCAAGGCCCTTAAACTATTTCACGTTGTTAAGGTTGTATAATGACCTAGGTTAATTAACCAGTCAGACAACAATGTTACCAAATCAAATTCTCATAAGCAAGTTTTTTAAATTAATATTGTGTAACTCGGCCCTTAAAATCAATTAAGAAATTAAACTGTGCGTGTGGCTCTTCACCATAGAACAAATATTAACACGTTAAAATTATTATTCTATTATTCATTCAAACATTGTTACAAATTAATTTGTTAAACATTCAGTGGATGTTTGTTATTTTTTCATTTCATAAAGAAAGGCGGCAATTTAAAGGAATTCCCTAAAAAATCGTAAGTGGTAACTTTCAAGTCAGTCGACCGTTGAGTCTCGCTGCCGGTGCGCGTCTGTCACTCACGTGGATGACTCAAAACGATTCGCATAAACATTTTTACATTTCGATATTTCATAGTGAAGTTCAGTTGGTGATTAACATTTTGGTGTACTGCGGATAAGAGTGATTAGCCGCCAATGTTAATTCATACATAACCCATGTTGTGACAGCCACCAGACAGAATTATCAAAATTTTCATTCACGGTAAGCGATCTGAAGCGTTATTTTTCTATTTGAATTTCATAGGCTGTTATTTTTTGACCGAATTTAAAAAAGGAGGAGGTTATCAATTTGTGTGATTTTTTTGTGTATGGTACTTAATAACTTTTCACTGGACGAAGCTATTAATATGGTGCTTTTTTTGAATTGTTATCCCCCATGTGGTCCTATTTAAATTTGGTCTAGTTCTAACAATTTGATTTAGTTTTTTATAAAAAAAATGTATTTTATTTTAACTAACATATAGACTTAGAATAAAATTGCGCAATATTTACTAACTATAAATCTGCTATAGGCCACTTTATAGATTGTTATAATGATACTCGTGCCGTCACATTATAAAAAATATTAATAAACTTGTTTTAGCTATATGACGCTAATCATATTATTCATTTCCATTTTTTTTTATTTACTATGAGAACTACTATCCATCATTTCCTAGCAACACGTGTATTCATTTTGTGAAGTTTTCACACAAAAGCTACAGGAACGATTTCAAAAATTATTTCACCATTAGAAAGCTGAAACATGGGCTGTATATTTACCATGGGCGAGGCGGGGGCCAACAGCTTGTATTCATATTGTCATATATGATGTACTACAAAATTAAAGGTTTAGAAATTAAAAACTTTTTAACGGATTTTAAACGCGATTTATTCATTATATTATTAACCCGACGTTTCGAACACTTTACAGCGAGCGTGGTCACGGGGAGACTCCCCGAAAGTTTTTAATTTCTAAATGTATAATACTCGTGTAAAATCAAACACCAGAAAATTAAAGGTTCTCAAATCGACTGTATCTTTTCTGATTTTGTGGCTTGCAACTTTCAACGGAGTGAATCGTTGATGTTTTTATGCTGGTGCCTCCCGTGCGGTCCTGTTGAACTTTGTTCTAGTTCTGACTATTTGGAGACAGTTTAGTTATTTAATAAAAAATGTTATTAATTTGAGGTTAGTTTTTAATTTTAAATTTCCATACTGTTCAGTTCAGTTCAGTACGTGTAAAAGTTAAAATTGTTAAAAATAATTTCAATCGAAATTTGCTTAAAAGAAAGTTATTAATGGTCAATAAAATTTTTAATGTCTAATAAATTAAATATACTGTCACTCTTAAATAGCTATTTAATGAATATTAAAACACCTCCGTCATGCAAGGACGATCGTTGCATCTTCTATTCTCTGGTATTTAACAATCATTATTAATATAAATCTATTATAATAAAGCGTTATTGATGTCCATAAAGTCACGGAAAATTTATCAAATTTAAATCAACGTTTAGTCATAATTAGAACAGTTCAATGTTATACATTTTTTTCTTCTATAGTCTGTATTTTTGGCAATTTTATGTCATTTGTTGGCAGTCTGTTCTATAGCGGTTTATAACCTGTTAGACCTTATATAGGTCATTAGCCAATCATACAGGTTAGGACGTTTGGGACGACGACTGACGATTTTGCGGATACTATTCATTATACATTGGCATAGCTTTTTTGATGAAGATTCTGAAGATAGAAATCTTATGCCGATTGCTAGTTTCTTTACAATTCCGAAAGCACGAAGAGCGGTTAGTCCGCGTTATTTTTAGTTAGTTGATATTAGAGGTGAAAGAAGAGAAACATTGACTCCAAAGTAAGATTTCCAAAGTATTAACGTTGCATCTAGTTTTTCTTTGAAGTCTTATTGAAAAATCATACTTCCTTATAAATTGGTCAAAACTTTTATGGATTCTGGCTTTCTAAGATATTTTACCTTATTAAGAACACACAAGCGAATCAAAACTATGCATGTTTTTCAAGTGTCGCCCAACCGTGCTCATAAATGCCGCTGATATTGACTGAATAATTAACTTTCTTTACTCATATGCATTTTATTTTATATACGCTGTGTACACGTGTTCAAATAGCCTAAATCCTAGTACACAATTGTCATATTACCAATTGTGTATACAACTACAGTAAACAGAATTCTGTTTATTGTGGTAACCGAGTTCATTCTTCGAAAATCCATAGATATGTATATTGTATGTAGGTAGTATATGTAAGATGATTAACTCGCTCTTTTCTCCCCAATTTGTTGTTATATTTTAAAGAAGATTAAATATATTTAAACGTTTTGAATCGGTAAGAAGTAACTGACTAAATGTTGATTCAGATCTCTTTACACAGATATTGTTTGGATTGAGAATTTTTGAAATATAATAATTAAGAAACAAAGAGATAACAGTAACACGACTAAAATTATCTACGTACATAAAATAGCCCATATATACATAATGTTTAGAAAAATATTTAAAATATAATAAAAGACTAGCTGTACGCCCCGGCTTCGCCCGGGTAGTTGTTTATTGTAATTAAAATTATAATAAAAACTATCCTATCTCTCAAGTTGGATCGAACTGCACATGGCGTGCGAATTTTATTATAATCGGTTAAGTGGTTTAAGAGTCCATTGAGGACAAACATTGTGACACGAGATTTATATATATTAAGATAGGTAGCTACGAAATAAAGCTCTAACAAGGAATTATTGGAGTTCTTTATTGAACATTGGAACAGTTAATTGAATAAATATATAAAATATAAGGATATGGGCCGCAATTTTTTTTTATATCATAAACGTTTCGGAGGAAAAATGAGGGTCTACGCTCAGGTTAAAAGATTTTTTGTAGCGCGTTTTAATTATTTAAGTAATATAATATTTAACGATACCTACAGCATCTTTAATCTACTTAAAAAAAGGCTGTTGAGACAGCCTTGCGTTGTCTTAAAAAAGGCCGTAACTCAAGCTTTACCTATTCTGTACTGTGGCTTTTTCCGAGAGTTGGCAATACTGTAAATTGTTGGCGCAGGTATTCATTATAATTTTGCATGATTTTTAAGTACTTTTACCATAGAATTTTGTTCTGTGATTGTTAATTTTAAAAGGTGTTAACGAGCAAAAGAAAACAATAAATTTATCAGAATGAATGATTTTGTCATCAAGATAATTTAATGAAGTCAAAATTTGTTCTCAAAAGTATAATAGTGTATATAATATATTTGGTGATGTAATAATTAACGCCCAACGAAGCGGGCACGGTACTATATCGATATACTACATCGCTAACCATAGTTTTTTATGTGAACTACCTACATAAAAAGAGGTTTTATATAACGAAAAAAGGAATATATTAAACATAAATAATTCGTATTTAAATGGAATGGCAGGTTAACATTTTTATCTGTGACTAATATAACGAATTCTTATAATTTAATGATATATCGCCTAGATTCCGCACATACTGACAAATTTTCAGATCCGGTTTAATATTTTATACGATGCTTCTCGTAACTACACGGTTAAAAAAGCTTAACCTTTATGTATGTTTTAATATAACTGACTTTTAGACTTGATTGTGGCTCCTTTAAAGCGATAGATTTAATTAAAAAAAATTACGGATCAGTGACAATACGATAATTTCATGTGTTCATCTTATAAGAATCGCCAGGATTCCATAATTTCCTTACGAGCAAGTGAGATAATATATAAATTGACACGTTCTATATTTGGTATCGTGTTTTTCGTTGTTTAAATTGGCGCACCGGGGAAGTACCACACCCCCACAGAAGACCGGCGTGAAATAGCATTCTGCTGTGTTTCGTTCGGTGAGTGAGGAAGCCGGAGGCCCATATCCGTTTCCTTACCCTTCCCAGTACTTTCCTTTATTCCTATTGCCAATCCTTTCTTAATCCCTTACCAAAAAGTCGGCAATCCATTTGTAGAGGCGTAAGGTCTGCAATGGACCTTATGCCTCTCCAAATGTTCATGGGCGGTGGTAGCGCTTACCATCAGGCGTCCCACCAGCTCCATTGCAGACTGTAGCATAAAAAAAAAAAATTAATAATTTAATGACCAGTATTTTACCCGTGACTTCGTCCGTGATCCCTTGTAACCTAAGTACCTGAGCTTTTACTCTGTGATAATATAGCATCCAATTATGATAATTGAATTCTAATGATAAAATGATTTTTGAAAAAAATCTTTTGGTAATTTTGTATATAAGTTGATGAGTTTGAGTTTATTTAGTAAAGTAAGGTTATTTAGTTTTATATCGTGGCATACAAATAAAATTCTACGACAAAAGCAAATAAAATCCTATATTCTTTTATAATTATTAGTTTAGAGGTCAGATAACTATTGACAAAAAACAGTTGCCACTTTTTACTGAGGTTGTGTTCATACATCTATTGTTCATACATTCTTTCTCGTATTTGTTTTATATATACGATTAGGTTATTCTGATTACGATTAGATAATTCATAAAAATTGTTCTTATATAATTTATATATTTAAATACAATTGAAAACAAAACGAAACAATATGATTCTTTTGAATTTGTATTGACATTGCACACAGAATTTTGGGATTGCTTGTAAATTAGCTTGCATGTTGCTCATTAATTACGTTTTTTTATTAATAACATTAGCACATTGATATGATTTTGTATTAAACCAGTAAATAATTCTTAAATAGTTAATTATAAGACTACACACCTGCATTATGACGAATTCAAATCCAAGATGGCCGCCACAAAAACGTGGTCGAGGTTCATTTTATATCATAACTAGCTGCGCCCCCGGCTTCATTCGCGTAGGTCCGTATCCCGTAGGAATATCAGGATAAAAAGTGGCCTATATGTTATTCTAATTAGTTCAGTAGTGTTTGCGTGAAAGAGTAACAAACACACACACATCTTTACAAGGTTTCGCATTTATAATATTAGTAGGATTGTATGATTCAATTGACTTGTTATTCACAAATGATTCAATACGCTACCAATATATGAATTAAAAAAAAAACTAAACCAATACTCTTAAAATTGGGTATACTTCGCTAAAATATAACTACTATTTAAATAAGCATGTTATACATATTCCTTTTGTGTACAATTATGGTTTTTCACATGTCCGAAGCAATTCAATCGAATTATGCGCTCGGACATGTCTGATTGTCATAGCAGTTATGGATGAATACAAATAAGTATTCCTGTGATAACCTGCTTTGATATATTAAACTTTTATAATTTTAACCGACTTCAAAAAAAGGTGGTTATCATTTCGACTGTATATTTTGTGTTTTTACTCATAAATTTTTAGTAGGTGAACCTTTTTTAACACGATTTCAACTGCATTTAGCAACATGTACTATCCTACTAATATTATAAATGCGAAAGATTGGTGACGATGGATGTATGTGTATGTTTGTTACTCTTTCTCGCAAAAAAAACTGAAGTGATTGCATTGAAATTTGGTACGTAGATAATAATAGCTGGACAACTGGAATAACAATTAGGCAACTTTTTATCCCGATATTCCTACGGGATACGGACTTACGTGGGTGAAATCGCGGGGCGCAGCTAGTAATGAATAAATCGCGTTTAAAATCAGTTAAAAAGGTTTTAATTTCTAAATCTGTACTTCTATATTGTATGATACTAGCTATACCACTAAATAATAATATAAAGCTTTATTTTTTGTCAAACGCGCTACTCTCAGGAACTATGGGAACAATCTAAAAAAGTTGTTCATTATTGGATATGTATTATGTACGGGATCTCTGAGTGCTTTAGTTATAAGCTATATACCAACAGCGAAGTCGTGTCGCACCGCTAGTAAAGGGATCCCTGAGTGCTGTAGGTATAAGCTATATACCACGAGCGAAGTCGTGTCGAACCGCTAGTAATAAATATAAAGATAAAACGGTTTTATTAGATAAATACAAGATTTATTCACATTATTTAAATTCAATATCACGTCGTCATGTTAACGTCTTCCGTTGCAGGTGCATTTTTATCATAATCAGTTTTTTACATTTCTCTCTATTCCAACCGGTTCAGATAAATCGTAAAGTGGCTGCTTATCTATTAGGAAAACTTATTTTATAGATTACTAGACGCTCGTCCCGGCTCCGCCCGGATATCAAGATTGCCGTTTTATCTCAAGAGAGCATTTAATCGGGATAAAAAGTATCCTATCACCCAAGTCGACTCATACCCTGTGTCAAATTTCATCAAAATCGTGATTGACGGACAAGCATATAAACAAAAAAACTTTCACATTTATGATATTAGTGACGTACTTCTACATTTATAGTATACGAAATCTATTAAAAAAATTATATGTACCAAAAGCTTATATAATTAAATTATAAGTAATGCTGTGCAAAGAAAAATGGCATTTTGATAGAGATTATTTGGCAATTTTCTGACTCCATCAAAATTCTCTGCGGCTCATCTGTTGTTTCAATCATTTGACAACAATTAACATATGTAATTTTTCTTTTCTACGCAAAAGTTGATAACATAGTTACCCGGTGCTGAAAGACGGACAAACAAACACACATTTCGCAATTATAATATCAGTTTACATTACGTTCTTGACACCGTTATTATCCACGCAAACCACAAATCATATACGATAACAAGATATCTACTGGTCATTATTTTACCTTACCCTACACCTTGAGAGGTCTCAACTTAGGTAAGTGTTTATATGTGATGAGTAGCTGCGCCCCGCGGTTTCACCGTAAGTCCGTGTCCCGTAGGTATATCGGGATAAAAAGTTGCCTATATGTTATTCCAGTTGCCCAGCTGTCTACGTACTAAATTTTATTTCAATCCGTTTAGTAGTTTTTGCGTGAAAGAGCAACAAACACACACACAAACTTTTCCTTACAAACTTTCACATCTATAATATTAGTAGGATAGGATTGTTCCTTTAACTCCTCGAGCAGCATAGGGCCTCAGTCAATTTTTTTCCAGTGACGGCGATCTTGGGCTTGTATTTTAACTTCGTGCCATGACAGGCCGGTTTTACTTAGCTCAACATTAAAAAATCATTTTCCAGGAGACAGGAGGACGGCCATTCTTTCTGCGGCCAATTGGTGGGTATATACCTAGTCTTGCCATAAATATTGTAATAAAGAAAAAAGAAAATTGTTAACTGCAAATAACATTTATTAC
>NC_052111.1:7436472-7447746 GCF_012273895.1 Zerene cesonia | reverse complement strand
GAGGAATCGGTCAAGCCGTTTCGGAGGAGTATGGCAACGAAAACTGTGACACGAGAATTTTATATATATAGATGTACAAAAATATTAATGATATGTTGAAACAGTTATATGGATTTCTTATCCTCAATTCGACTTTTTTTTTTTGTTTTTCGTTAAATACGTGGGGTTTCAACCGATTGGCAAGATTTTTTTTTTTTTGCTTGGTAAAAAATTTTTAGTATTTGGTCCCATTTAGAGGAAACCAGGTATACTTTATGGTTAAATTTCCAATAAATTTTATAAAAACAATCCAATATCTAGTTCGGTTCCCTCGGGAAAGGGAATTAAATCAATATTTTCACATTGTTGTTACACAAGAACCTCGTCAGTTGATTTAATTATTTTTTTTAATATACACATAATATGTTGTACTGTAGAAATTTCAAATTATATAATTTTTTCCTCCTGTAAATAACAAAGAGCAATTTAACACTTCGTGGATTTCGAACGTCCCGCTCTGCGAGATAGTAACGACAAGTACTAAATATTACCATTTTTTTGATACTAAATTTGTTTCTGATTCATAGGTCTAAATAGATTTATCAATATTGTTTGACCCCCAGCGAAGTGGGTACGCGGCCGTACCTGGCGTATTAGCTGTATATAAGTGTATATCTATTATACATGTTATACCTATAACACTCGGTGAAAATACCTCATCAGATTTATAAATTTAGTAAGTATAGATAGCGCAAGTCACAACAGCACGAAAATATTTTCATAGTAATTTTATTTCATCTTGACTGCCTAACACTCACACAGCACTCTATCTGGCAATGTTGACAATATTTATGACATAGTATTTTGCATTTTTGAAATGGTCTATATGTCTCGAACTGTATTTTAAATAAACAACAAAAAATTATTTTATATTCGTACATAATTCCAAATACTCTTGTATTTCAAATAAGTCACATCTCTGCATAGATTCATGAGATTAATGTATTAATTATAATAATTATTCGGTTAGCAACAGTTGATCACGGAACGCGGCACGTGCCGATGTAAATAACAAAATTAAAATTTAACAAAAAAAATTAATTGGTGATCCTAATACGTAATATATAACAATATATTATGTTCGATCACACAAAATATGATGATGTTCAGTCTTATATATATGTATATTGATACCATAATGTCTTGTATCTACGCATTTCAATGATTATAATATGAAGGGAAGGGTTTTGTTTTTTACCAACTAAAAACTGTATCACCGATTTTTTTGCTTTTTAATGTACTGTATTTCTGAATGATATAGCATATATTTTTGTCTTCATCACAATCATCAGTCCATTTATTCCCTGTTGGGTTACACGCCTCCTATGATGGTACAAACCATAATCCACCACGCTGGCCAAGTGCGGATTGGCAGATGTCTCCTGATATTTTTGTTTACCCCTTCTAACAGTGCTGATGTAAATAACAGACAAATAAATGAAAAAATAATAACTTCTTGGTCTCGAACACCCAACTTTTCGATTCAAGTCCGAGGTCCTGACCACAGCTAATAGTTTTTTTTTTATGTCACAGTCGGCAATGGAGCTGGTGGGTCGCCTGATGGTAAGCGCTACCACCGCCCATGAACATTCCTGTTACCTACAAATGGATTGCCGACTTTAAGTTGTGAAGGGATAAAGAAAGGATTGATGAGAGGATTAAGGAAAGGACTGGGAAGGGTAAGGAAAAGGGTGTGGGCCTAATAGTTATAGCATTCCTGTTTTTATCCCTGATTAAAACAGGCGGTGTCGCCTAGTGATATAGCGAATGAATAGGTCAGTTAGTCTTAGAGGAAGAAGTTATAAAAATATCCTTAGTGACAAAATGGATAAAGTTAATAGAGTATCAATTGAGTTTCGTGCGTGAATACAGGAAGTGATTCCTTACCATTCATAGAGCGTCTAATGTATCCATTACAAACTTACAAACTTTCTCGAATAAATCATACACTGAACCATCTGTTTTTTGTTGAAATATGCTTTCATTTTTTAGTCCTATTGCATAAAGTGGAATTTGGAAATACTAAAAAACTTAAAAGAATAAATTAATAGATCATAAGGCGGGTTTAGAAGCCGTGCGATTACAATATATCTGTTCTTAAAGCATTCGCCAAATATTTTTTTTCATTAAATAATATTAATTATAAACTAAAGTAAGATAAATTTATATGTTTTTACTTGTGTATGCCGGTAGGCCAAACCACATTCATTCAGTTAGTTTTCAGTGATTCCTTTGTGATGCCAATACCTGATGGGAACAGGAATTCACTTATATATTTGTATGTAGTTTTTATATGATTAAAATACATATTTCAGCTTTTCGCGAATGAATGCTCGCATGAATAACACCACCTCCATTCCATATGTTTACCATACCTACATAATATTCAAACAAATCATTACAATATGACAGAATATCTAAATTTATAATTCGCTCGACTAGCAAAGCGCTTCAATCACGGGAAAGTTTCATGACAGTAATTGCTTAATCAATCATAAATAATTGTGGAATATTCATTGAGTGTCTCGTTAATAAATTCTTGCGGCTTATTTGTTTAAACGTTTGCCATATTAATATAATTGATATGTTTTAATCACGCGTCATGGGCGTTGTACTTTGAGAGGGCGTGGCTAACTCTACACCTATTGGAAACGATTGCGCAAAATATGATACTAGTTTCTATTACAGATAGATTAAACCCTATCTATTTAAGTTAGTGTAGTTAGGCTTTGTGCTATGTGCCACGGAAGTTATCTAGATTTTTGTATACTGAAATATTCATTATTTAGAGATATTGTGTAAGATTTTGAACTTTGAAGAACTCTGTTTAATGGAATTAAGTAATAATGCTTTGTTGTAATATAAAAGGTTTTTATTTGATGCAAGGAGAGATCAATCCATTTATTTCCGAAACAGACGTTTTTTATGACGTATTCGATAGGTCAAGTAACTTATAAATACTTTTATTTTGGAAATAGGGTTGCCCACAAAGAGTTCTCGTAATGGACGTATAAATCGCGATTATAGCAGTATACAAAACATATGGTAATTTTTGTAATTGAACAATATTTTTCTATTCAATCGTTATTCTTGACAAATGTGTTTTTTTTTAATAATTTTGTGCAATAAAAATGACTAAAGTCTTTAACCAAAATTTCTCCCGATTTCTAAAAATAATATATTTAAAACACATTCCGTTTATTTTACAAATAATTCTTAAAAATTGCAAGAAAATGTTTTGACACATAGATGCAGATCTTTAAAATATCAGAAGTGGCAACCCTGTTCACAACTGTTGTGTGTCAACTCTTGCTATTTTTAAATTTTGCTTTTGGACCTGTTTTGTAATATTGAACTCAAAATCTGAAATGGTGTTACGTTCGACGCGTGAGCACGTGGATAATATGAATCGCTCTTACTTATGAGTAGGCTTTCGCCGGCGACTTGACGTGTCGTATATTATAAAATTTCAAGTATTTTCAGTACTGAGTTCTGTCTGTGTTGATCTACTTGTTTGATAATTTTTTCTTAAATAACTGACTTGAATAATTTTTTCAAAAACAATGTTTTGCTACTTTATTCTTAAATATGTGAATTAGTGAAACAACTATCTATTTTTATTGTATTTTTTAATTATAATAGGACAGACTGCTCCGCGGTTTCATCCGCGACAGGACAATAAATATAATAATTTACAGAAAACTATTTCTGCAGGTTTTATTCTGATACATAAGGTACATTACTCCTGAATATCATCAAAATCCTTAAAGCGACTTTTGGGTGAAAAACGCTACTTTTATAATATTATAGGTAGGATAGGATATTATTTTTTTAGTAATGTTTATATTTAAACACACATAAGTTCTGTGTTCGAGACATAAATGAATCATTCGTGAAAATTCCCCAGGCTGGAATTTAAATTTTAAATTTAATTTGGATTGTACAGGATTTTAAATTTAATTGTTGTTTAATTATTGATCCAAAAGTAGACGGAACGTGAACAGTATAATTAATTAATCGCTTTTCAAATCCGTGGCAGTGATAAGCCTTAAATTTATATCATTTTTATCATTTACATAGGTTAATATATTAAAAAATCATATAGTATAATCTATCACATAGTATATTCGTATAGTCGTCGATAAGCTGAATTTAATTTAACTCGCTTATAAAATACTACATGGCTTTGACACGTAATTATGAGAGCAAAAAATCCCACTCAAAGTCGACCTTGAGATCGTTGGAGATTTATAATTTTATTATTATGTTAATTAAGATGTTTTTTTGTAAATTATTCTTACGTTATCTATGCTTTTAGGTTAATTTTACGTTGAAAACTTGAATAATCTATTATACTTGTATAAGATAGTAGCATCATAATGGGTGGTTTGTTTAGTAATCGATTTAATGTTTTTACTAATCACTAAATGAATACGCAAATATGCCCGTGCTATATTTATGTATCACTTTGAAATCGGTCCAGCAGTTTTTAAAATTGGCGTTCAAACAAACGCTTTAGTTTCATTGTATTAGAAACATGTCAATATAAACTGCAAACATACAATTTTATGAGGATAAAAATCTAAATGGCTCCTTGTGCGATAGCTAAGCTGACGGCCCGTATTCTTTTTCCCTTCTTTCCCAGTCTATTCCTTTATTACTGTCTCTAATTTTTCCCTTTCCCTAATTCTTTACGCATTCATAGTACTACTTCCTACAAATATGCATAGGCTGTGGTGATCGCTTACCTTCCATCAGGCAGACCACCAGATCGCCTGCCCGATCTATCATAAAAGCAAGCACCTGTGAGCGTTGCCATGGGTGGGATACTGGTTTTCTAATTTCCAGCATATTCTCATAAAGCACTGAACAATTTTAATCTTTTATTATAGTCGTATTTGTTTACTCAGTCATCAATATAACTGGTTCTTGCATTCCAAGTGTCTTAACAACAACCCAAACAAATTTACCTGCTAAAAAATAAATGGTCAAATGAGTGCATATTTTTTGAAAAAGAGCATAATTTTATATGTAAAACAAGCTATAATACTTAAGAAATACCCAATAAACGAATTGAAATGAGTACGAACTTTTTAAAGTGTCAATTCTCGTGTCGATTCTTCTGGGACGTATACTTTTGAATTTGTAGTTTAAAAAATCTATTCATAAACGATTTAAAAAGGGCACATGTATGAATGGGAAAGTTTTCAGTTAAAGTTTGAGTAAACATCAATATATATATATTTTTTGTGATAAAAAAATCAACGTGCATGTGCATGCACTTTTATAACTTTCACTTTTACTGTATTGGCATAATTTGATCGACAAGAGTTGTTTGGTATTAAACGCTGTTTCAATGTTGTCAATTGCGTGTATTATAATTATGTCTTTTTAATATTTGCACGATATCTGTTTCACAAGTTTATAAAAATTAAATGAATTGATATGATTTTGTTGGGAGGCAATTTGAAGAAACTGGACGAGTTTAAGTTGTCACTTGAGATACATTTCGGATAATGAAATATGTAATTTACTCTGTAGTGAGAAAGAGATGTACATTTTTAATCGTTTTTAGACGTTTATAGAACACTAGCTGCGCCTCGCGGTTTGACCCGCATAAGTCCGTATACCGTAGGAATATCGGGGTAAAAAGTTGCTTATATGTTCCTTTCAGTTATCCAGCTGTCTACATACTAAATTTCATTGCAATTGGTTCAGTAGTTACAAACAAGGTATAATTCTATACGACTTAAGATTGAATAAGTCATAATTACTGGCTGGTTACGACGATTGCATATCATAGCTTATCTTATTTCAAATTCCCGTCTATAAATTCGATTTTGCCAATAATGGCATTGGCGTGGCATGAGATATCGGGTGTTTATCTCGTTTACTAATGATCTCTGGCTATGCTTCGTTACTTGCAAATATTCTAATGTCTAGATCATTTGATAGGTCTATCAGCTCTCATTTCTAAGTTGAATGACAGGAGCTAGTGCTCATTACAATATAGGATGACAGGAACTAGGCATAGTTTGAACTAGTGATAATACTAGGTGATTATACGCGGGGACTACGCCCAATGCAACTTACTTCAACTTTTACGTGTTTTATTTGCGGAATGTTGATTTAATTGAATTACTTTTTTCTCAGATAAGATAATAAAGATTTGTAGTATGTAGCTTGTATTTTACCCCTATTTCTCTTTTTATTGCAATACTGAATTTATAGTCTAACAAATTTAATTACTATCTGTAGTAGAACAAAAGCTTCGTTTCTAGAAACTATAGTCTTAAATGAAGTTACGTTCATTTAACATTGAAGAAATGAATCGTTTTTAATTTCCACATAATACAATGTTATTCATAGGTTACTATAATCATAACTAAATCTAACAACAATAAATAAGCCAAATGCAACTTCTTTGTCCACAGAACCAAATGCGAGCGTAAAATGAAGGATCTCGGTCTAAAGATACCCAAGTTGCCGACGCGAAATGTGCTCACCGGCGCAGTTGTCAACTGGGACGACGATGAGATGGCCGGCCTTGGGGACACGCCTGAGAACCTCACGCTGGCGTGGAAGGACCTCTCGGTGTACAGGAATAAGAAACACCAGACGAGCATATGGCGGTCGCCGACGTATGAGGAGGTTAAGGTGCTGCATGGAGGTTGGTTGGGACTCTTTGGAAGTTTATGGTCTATTTTTACACCTACAAATTCGCCCATGCAATGTAGTATACATTTAAGGAAAACCCGTATTTTATTTGCCCTGGGATTTCAGGGATATAAAAAAAAAATACCAAATAAAATCAAAAAATACCAAATTTGTCTTGTTACCAATATCATCGGCGTGAAGAAGAGACAACTAGTTATTTTCGCATTTACAATAGTTATACATCGTCAATTCAATCAGCAATCTCTGTGTTATTCTTTGTAAGATTTTATAGTTAAGGGTTTAGTATTGAAAGAAGGCTAACTATCGCTTGTATTATGTTGACCTTTCAAACTCCGCATGTATCGAAAAGTTTAGGCTTCTCTACGGCTTCTGATACCTATAGCTGTGATGAAGACGTGTTATTTATTATTAAACGTTATGTTACCTTAATTAATACACGATTGAATTAATATGTCATAAAATTAATGAGGTAGAATTAAAAACAAATCCCGCATAAATTAGTATAGTGTAAGAATAATCGTATCGTAAATGGTTTAATTGTATAAATCTTTATATTAGAAATTTTATTTGACTTATAAAAAGGACCAATATAAGTAAAAAATTAAAAGTTTGTGCTCATGCTGTCAACGGTCGCTTTCAAGGACAAGGGATAAACAATTTTAAGTGTTTTGGATTCCCTTATCTATAAACTTTAAGAAGGTATCCAACTTTTATCATCAAAAGGATGAAAGTTGTAAATTATGTACATGGGATGAAAGCAGGTGTCTACGAATAGCATAACTTTTTAGAATTAGTTAGGTATTTTAAGACATTAGAGTAATGTTTAAAAATAGAAAAGCATCAAAATTAATAACACGCCAATATACGAAGTGCAATATACATTTAGACCTATTTTTTTAAGTTTAAACAATAATTATAAGAAGAATAACTGTGACTATATTGTTCAATACAATCGGGATATTGTTGTCAATTATTTATGTCTATAATTTACTAAGTAATGTCGAACTCAAATCGTGTTAATCGAACCCAGATAATGAGCTACTTACAAGCCGCATTACTGTACTAATCATTCGATAGAACGAAAGACAATTTTGCTTTCTACACAACATTAACAATGTTATTTTATCGGCATAAAGCGAATCAACGAAGCGAATAAAATCATTTTAATTGGTACAAGCGTTCGTTAGTCCAGCTATAGACCTATTCTTGTGTTATTAAGGCCTTGTTTACGGATCGACTGAGCGTTTCGCTTAACGTGCAATAGAATCTCAAGCGACGTGCATTTTCGCTCATTAAACACGTTTAGATACGATTTGCATAATTTAATAGTACCTCTGAACATTAATTTAACTGTTTTCTATATCGTTACACTCAATACTGCCGAGATAATGTGAATTATCTGTGAGTAAAGTTCTAGAATCGAATATACATGGAAATTAGATGCAAATATAAATGTAGGGATTGCACGGGTGGCATGTTTCTATTTGTAGATACCAATGTATTTTTATTTTAGCTTATCTATTGAAAATGTAGCCTTTGTTTGCATATTTAGGTATTTTCAACCAACTTTAAAATCCAATTTTGTAAGTGAGTGAGACTTTTATGATTGTTTTTTATTTGTAAGTTGGTGCCTTTTGTTGACTTTAAATTATTGACGCTTGTTTCACTATTTTTGTGAATAAAGCCAATTGAATTGTAATTATGGACCAGTAAATAATCTTTATTAATATCGTATGTATACTAGCTGTGCCTTGCGGCTTCACCCATAGCGTATATTCTTACTATACTATAGATACTATACTAAATAATATAATAAATGCGAAAGTAACTCTGTCTGTCTTTTCTTAACGCCTTAACCACTGAACTGATTTGGATGAAATTTGACACAAGTGTACCTAATGAGAAATTTTGAAAGAATAGAACAAGTGTACCTAGTTAAAGAAGAAAGAAACGACATAGGACAGTTTTTTTCCGGGAATCAAACGAGAACGGGAACTGTGCCTGTAAAACCTCAAGACTGTATATCTTCTATTTAGTCTATCTAACACTGAAAGCAATTCAAATCGACCAAGCAGTTTCTGAGATTAGCGCGATCAAGCGAACGAACTTTCACTTATATATTATTAGTTAGATAAGTATATTTTTATGTTTCGTGAACCGCTCAGCTCTTATATCTCATACAGTCTCATTTCATGTATTTACATTTAATAAATCAGCTGGTGTAAGTGCAGAAGCATGCATTGCGTTATGTTTCGCTATGTAATTAAACGAGAACAGAGAAAACCAATATCGGTCTCATTAATTATTGATTGAGACGCATCAAGGAACTGGGTTGCTTTTGTTTTCAGAGCGAGTTTGTGAGAGTGATGATCAATTATTTGTAATAAGCACCCGAACGGATGATTCGATTTTGTTTTTGATTTAGTATTATTTATTTGATAGTTGAATCAGTCGGGATTGTTCTTAGCTATGTTTGCTGACCATCAGACAAAGATAACGCATCCCCAAAACTGGATGAATGAATATTTTTTTCTCAATATAGGTATTATATAAAGCAACTTCTTTAGAATACTATAGGCTATGACAAATAAAGCCAAAATGGCCGCCAGAACATAACTGGGTCGGGGTTTTTTTTAATTTTATATTCAATTTACTTGCGGTAGATTATATCTTACTCTTCGCTCTCCTGTATCCCTGAACTTCATAGAATAGTTCATAACCTGGATGTTGAATCCTTCTCTGGGTTAACTTCGGGACTGATAACGCGAAATAACAATTACCTATCTATGCATGAATTAAAAATTAATAGCCTAATTTAATGCTAAAGCGACTGACTCGACTAACTCAGCTATTTTTTTACGTTTTTGTTAAGTCGCAAGGAAGGTTCTTGAGGAGAGAATAAACGTACCACGGGTGAAGCCGAGGCGATCCGTTGGTATTACATAAATTAAATTTGACAAAAACGTTACAAAAGCTTGTCGTTTTGTCCGAGATCCAAGTAATGTGGACAGTTGGATAGAGTTTGTACGTAGAAGTGAAATGTAAATGCCTACCCGCTAACTTCTTATAACTAAATGGTTCAATTCCTTTTAAACTAATTGTTATCTGGACTGGAGGAAAGTGCCTTCAGTTAATTGATTAAATTCACTTGTGATAGAAGACACTTCTCTTCCATAACTATGTCTTAGGGTCACGCGATGGGATCTTGCTCTATTATCTACAGGAACTATATCTACTTACACTTCTTAACCGACTTCCAAAAAAAGGAGGAGGTAATCAATTCCACTGTTTTTTTGTGTACCTCATAACTTTACTGGGTGAACCGATTTCTATGATTCTCTTTCATTTAAAAGCTGGTATCTGCCATACGGTTTAATTATATTGTATTTAAAGCATTAGCTCAATTTATTTTGTTTTGTATCTTATTTATTCTTTAGGTATTTTATAATCCTATCCTACTATCCTACTAATATTATAAATGCGAAAGTTTGTAAGGATGTGTGTGTGTTTGTTGCTCTTTGACGCAAAATCAACTGAACCGATTGCAATGAAATTTGGTATCTAGACAGCTTGACAACTGGAATAACGTATAGGCAACTTTTTATCCCGATGTTCCTACTGGATACGGACTTACGCGGGTGAAACCGCGGGGCGCAGCTATATATATATTAGGTTCATTTACCAACTTATAATAATTTCATTACCAAGACAACATGATTTTAAACATGTCAGCCAGACTATATTAAACGATAAATTTAATATCCGTATCGAACAATCGAATATGACCATAAATACACAAATATATTCAAAGATTCCTAATATGTATATTTATCGTGCTAAGAAACAAGTTTAATGTTATTAAGATAAATCTAAAATCATATTTGATACATAATATCGATCCATTACAATTATGATTATGCAAATTTGACGATTTAGTTTTATTCGCTGTTTCTATTATAAAATACGAATGTGTGTAACATAACATTTGCGTATTCCAAGATTAATAATGGAATGGATTATTTATATTTTTGCATATTCTCTATAACGATTATTTATCAAAATTCGTATATAAGAAATAGTATATACATCAATAGTATATATAAAAATAGTATATATGTAGCCAGATTTTAGATGCGGGCGGATGTAATTGTATGATGAAGAATACGGGGTTTCAAGAAAATAATCAAAAATGTGTATATAATATAACTCTAATAATTATAAGTAAAACAGTTATATGTAAGAAAGTACACAGAAACCCTCTAGAATAAAGGACTTCATTTATCGAGCACGGGATTAATATAGGCAAAATAAATATAAAAATGAGTTTAATGTCATGTACTTTCGGCGGAGTTTCTTGGTATTTTAGTGTATTATTATTGGTTTGTTTTAATGTAATTTCTTTTTCTAGTGAGTGGGGTGGTGTCTTCCGGCAACTTGGTGGCTCTAATGGGTTCAAGGTATGGTATATAATATACATACATATACATATAAATTTTTAGTATTAATTTATTATTAAGAACGTACTTATAATATATACACTCACAGACGTATTTAAAG